>NC_067139.1:28555076-28742576 GCF_903995435.1 Acomys russatus | reverse complement strand
AAAAAAAAAAAAAAAAAACAAAGTCACATGACTAGGTGCTTTCAATTAAATGCTCACAAACCCTTTCACACTGAAGAGCTTGGTGGGTTTTATTAATGAGTTTTAAGCACTGAAATCAGTAGCTCACTCTTAGCCCCTTCATCCTCATTGTGGAGTTCTCTGGTTTGCTTCACGCTGGCATCCGAGTCCTGCAAATCCTCCTGTGAGCAAAAGAGCAAACTGAACCTAGAGGTTCAAAAAAAAAAAAGCATAATTTCCTCCACTGGCAATCAGGAGTTCCCACCTCAGTAATGTGTCCTAAAGCAAGAGTTGTTCACTAAAAAGCAGCTCCTGAGAAATTTGATGGCTTCTAGCTCCAAGCAGAAGTTGCATGTAGGATATGGTGTTACCTCGGGGTGAGGGAGGAACACTCGGTCAAACAGACTCCCTCCACGTTTGTGCAAACCGGGCATCTTGGGAAGGAAGAGGAGACACATTTAAACAGCAGACGTTTTGTTTTCCTTCTGCCCTGCTTTTGGCGAAATGTCCATGTGTGTGTGTAGATGTAGCACTGGTCTAAGATTGAAATACGTAATCAAACATCACAGCTATGCAAGTGTGCATGGTGTTTAGATACAGTAGTTGTTGACTAGATCATTTTGGGAATTTTATGTTGTTTTTCACATTAAAGAGGGAATAAGGGAGGGACCACCAGGAGGTCTGTTTCTCTCAGATTGAGGTTGAGGTGCTGATGAGACATCCAAATGGGAGTACATTCAGATAACCGGCTAACCAGTATGTAACCTAAAAGTCCCCGAGAAGATACTGTCTCCCAGAGGACAAGAACCTCTACCGCATACAAATCCTCTTTTTGTGCTCTCTTGCACTTAGTACATGCTCACCACATACTCACACTTAGTACATGCTCATTGCATACTCACACTTAGTGCATGCTCACCGCATACTCACACTTAGTGCATGCTCACCGCATACTCACACTTAGTGCATGCTCACCGCATACTCACACTTAGTGCATGCTCACCGCATACTCACACTTAGTGCATGCTCACCGCATACTCACACTTAGTGCATGCTCACCGCATACTCACACTTAGTGCATGCTCACCGCATACTCACACTTAGTGCATGCTCACCGCATACTCACATCTTAGTTGAAACTTCTGTAACAGGAATGTTAAGTCCCCTCTTTACCATATTTTAATGTCACTGTTCGTGTAGGAAAAGACCTGGATAGTAAAGAAGAAAGGGAATGTTTGGGGAAGGGTGGGGGTTGAGGGGGAGGGGAGGAGGGGGGCGGGAAGAGGGCAGGTTCCTGGTCCCAAACCTAGATTCAATCCTAATTCCATTGGCTAATAGCTAGAATATTAGGGAAATGATTTTACTGCTTATAAATTTAGAAAGCTGAAATGGTACCATTTGTCACACTAGTTTAAGCATTAAAAAAAACTACTTTTGTGAAGTCAGAGCACTTGACAAATAGCAGACACTCAGAAAAAAAAAAAATGGAATGCCTTTTGTTTACTCCTTGACCATTTCATACATGTAAACAATGTGTATTGATCATATGCACCTCCAACACACCCCCTGCCTGCTTTGTCTCCTTTTTGTTAGTAATTTGCTAAGTCCAATTAGCACTGCCAATTGTATTGACTGGATCTCATGCAGGTGATCATTGCTGCAGTGAGTCTGTGGGTGCAATGGCCGTGTCATGTCCCCAAGACAGCATTTCTCCCACTTTCCAGCTCTTACAGTCTTTCCGCCCTCTTCTGAGATGCTCCGTGGGTCTTGGCAGGGGGTTGATACAGATGTCCTATTTAAGGCTGTGCACTCAATAGACACTTCTTCTTGAGCTTAAAGAGCTTCTGCTTCAACTGTTGGCCACTGCAGAGAGAGCAGAAAAAAATTAGCAGCCTTACTATGATTAAAATAGCCCAGAGCAACGAGATTTCCCTCTGAATGACACGCACTGTGATTTGTCTTTCTAAAAATACTTCCATGTTCTATAAAGCCAATACAGAAAGGAAGGCCAGGTATTTATGAAGTCTGCATAGTGGGATTAACTCAGAGGCAAAGTATGAGACCTTAGCACTGGAAACAATCTTGTGGCTGGACCATGCACTTGAGCTATCTGTCCCCATAGTGTCCACTCTCAAAGAGCCCTTCAAATGCTGCCCATCCTTCAGGGTTCCAGGAAAGGCCTCCCCCTACTTATTGCAGACCTTATTGATGATGTCCCCTTAAATTCTTTGGATGCTAAAAAGTTCATCGGTTCTGAGCATGGCATTCATTCCATTTCAGGGGCTGGGAATCCAGCGGCAGATAGGTACACACTCCTCTCCATGGAGCCTAGCTAGCATCTTGGTTTGACCAGTATTTAGTGTGATTATAGCTGGGCTTCTGAGTCACTTTGCAGAGCCTCACAATTGAACTCTATGGGCACTTGTCACTGCTGCTGGCCAGTGGATGGTTTTAACCTCTCTACAAAGCTGGTATTTAGTAAAAATAGTTTGAATGATAAATGGACTTTGCACTCATTTGCTTCTGCCCAGGGGTCTGAATATGGTAAGTACAGCTGCTGCAGGGGTGAGTGGCTGGTAAACAGACTCTTATTTCTTGTTCTCATCTAGCATGTGTGTCTGTGTTAGATAAAATGCTCACGGGGACCTAGGGAGATGGCTTTGTGGGTAAAGTACTTTCCATGCAAGCATGAAGACTTGAGTTTGATCCCCAGAGCCATGTATTTAAAAAAAAAAAAAAAAAGCAGAGTGTGAGATATGCTCATGCAGTCCAAGCATGGGGGGGAGGGGTGCAGGGTGGGCGTGGGGGATAGAATCCTCAAGACTTGCTGCCCTACCAGTTTCACCTATTTGATGAGCTCAAGGCCACTGAGAGATCCTACCTTAGAAAAAAAAAAAAGCTGTTCCACAGTATCCTGTCCAGAAGCTACCATTTCTTAGCCTCTTACATTCTTTCCTCCCCCTGTTCCACAGTGCTTCCTCAGCCTTGGGGAGGGGCCTTAATACAGATGTCCTGTTTAGGGCTGAGCGCCCAGTCCCTTATTCTCAACACATTGACCTTTGCCCTGTTTGTGGTAGATGGCCGCTGTGGTGGGAAGGGTGTGGCCACCAGTAAGTTTCTCTTGTTCCAGTGATTGGCCCCACCCCTGTGCACATAAAGAAAGCACTACATGGCTTTAGTGGGTTATGTGTTTCTAAAAGACAGGAAGTTTGGAGGGAGGCATGCTGGGGAATGTGGGGGACGTTAGAACGGGGAAATGTGGAGTAGATATGTATGTGTGTGTGTGTGTGTGTGTATGGCATTCCTCAACATAATTTTGAAAAACCTAATGAAGATAAATTATCCAATAGAAAAATAAAAGTGGATGTCTGAGGAATTCACAGTTGAGGTTGAGCTCTGGCCTCTGTGCGTGCATGCATTCATATGCACACACATGTGTGTGCACATGGAAAACCTACACATGAACCATTTTTTCATATCTCCTCCCCCTCTCCCGCCCCTGCCTTCTGCTTCTGTTTCCACAGGTCAGTGTGGAAGTTTTGGTAGAGTATCCCTTTTTCGTGTTTGGACAGGGCTGGTCATCCTGCTGCCCTGAGCGAACCAGCCAGCTCTTTGATCTGCCTTGTTCCAAACTCTCCGTTGGGGACGTCTGCATCTCACTCACCCTCAAGAACCTGAAGAATGGCTCTGTTAAAAAGGGCCAGCCCGTGGACCCTGCCAGTGTCTTGCTGAAGCACGCCAAGACCGACGGCCTGGCTGGCGGCAGACACCGATACGCTGAGCAGGAAAACGGTCTCAACCAGGGAGGCACGCAGGTGCTCTCTGAGAACGGCGAACTGAAGTTTCCCGAAAAAATAGGAATGCCTGCAGCACCCTTCCTCACCAAAATAGAAACCGAGCAAGCCCACGGCCACAAGGAAGAGGAGGTGGTCGGCGCCGGAGACCCGCAAACTGGAGAAGTCAGAGGGTGAGCCACCTTTGACTCTGCCCAAGCCTTCGCTCATTCCTCAGGAGGTTAAGATCTGCATCGAAGGCCGATCGAATGTGGGCAAGTAGAAACCGTGCGGGCAGCGGAGGCCCAGGCCTCCTTTGCTGTCTGTATCCAGATTACTGTACTGTAGGCTAAATAACACAGTATTTACATGTTATCCTGTTTAGCTTTGTGTTCTAACCTTGTCATCAGAGTCAAACAGGTGTGTCGCAGGAGACTGGTGCGTTCGCATTGTCTGCGAGTGTCTGTTGAGGAGCTGGCGGGTGGAGGGCGGTCAGAGCTGTGGCCATGGAGCTCCAGGGCATCCTGGGTGACCCTGAACGTGGCTTCATCAGCACCTGCCATCTCCAGCAGCATGGAGCCAAGGGACATCAGTTCCCACCTGGTTTCAGGAGCAAAGTCAGTGGGAAACGACCTGCAAGGGTGTCTGGGTGCGTTCCTGTGAAGGGGTGCGTGGGTGCCATGGTAGTGAGTGAGGGTCTCTTTTTCTTTGCCCTCCCTCTCCCTCGCTTGCTCGCTCTCAGCATGTGATTGGGGGACCTGGATTTCCCACAGGCCAAGTCATCATCAGGAGCCCATCTTCAGGGCAAATGTAGGGAGGCATCAGATAGCAGATGGGAAACTAGTTTCAAAGAACGTAGTTCTCTCTCCAACATATTTTACAATAAAAAGCAACTTTTAATCATAGATATATATAGATATATATATATTTCCCCCCATGGGGCCTGACTGCACTGAGTTTTTATTTTGATTTTTAAGAGCAGCTGCCATGCGCAGGATTTCATTTCTGCTTTACCAGTCTGGTGACATCACTAGGTGTCATGGTGGGCAGGGAAGTCCTTGTTCATGTCACTCCTAGTCAGGTGGGTGGCAGTGGGGCTGGGGGACAGAGGGAGCACCCACACTTGTTTCTGTGCAGTGTTAGGAAAACCAATTTGGTTATTTGCATTGACTTTTTGCTCCCAAGAGGAAAATGCAAGCTCCCCTCCCAAGAGAGCTGAGCGGTAGCATCTTTTCTGTCTTTTAGGTCTAGGACTGTTTCTAGTTCATAACTATGGACAACTCGGGTGCCGCTTTTTTCCTCAATCCCAGTGTGACATGAGGAATTAGATCTGGGAGATGCACATGTTATTATCTCTTAAGAAGTTAAGAATGCTGTGCAGACTTCTTAACCAAGCATCTTGGTCTGTCGTTCAATGAGTACTGTATCTCACTTTAAACTCTTTGGGAAGAAAAGACAAACCTAGGTTGCTTTCGATTTTTTTTTTTTTTTCAACACTGTAACTACATTTCAGCTCTGCAAGATTGCTGACAAGCCAGCGATCGAAAGCTCCGATCTGGTTTAAAAGAATGAATGTGAATCAGGAACTAGTACTACCTGACGGCAGGCACCTGGTACTTTGATGTTGGAGAAAGCGTTAGAGGCCTATGCAGAGTTGGCAGAGAAAACTGAGAAAAGACACGGAGGGAAAGACACTCGTTTTTTTTGTCCAGTGTTTTTAGGGTGAACTCCTAAAGAACTTTGCGATTTGCACATCTTGAGTTTATAATTTTGTGTGATATTCCTGCAGTTTTTATCCAATAACATTGTGGGAAAGGTTTGGGGTGGGGTGGGGGTGGGGTTGAACGAGCATAAATAAATGTAGCAAAAATTACTTTCTAACCTGCCTAGACCCTAGGCCCTTCTTAGAAGGTTCTGTTATTTTGAGACTTGATTTTATCATCTACCACATCTGTCGTGAGAAGCCAGATCTGAGAGTTTTCTTCAGATTCATTGAAAGTTGTCCATATAGACATTTTATATATGTGAGCAAGTGTTTTCATTTCTAAGGGAAAAAAACCTTAATATTATTTTTCAGAATGACTTTTTTTTTTCTTCTATTTGAAATCAAACTAAGACTTAATGTTTGGTACAAAACCCCAGAAAGGATATTTCATAAAGTCACAAGTTTTCATTCCCAGAGACCAAAATATCATTTGTGGGTTCTGAGTGCATCTTAAAGAGCGTTGAACCGCGTTTTATAAATAGGAAGAAGTTTTTAAACATTCTTACTTGGCTGGACGCAACTAATCTAAATAAGTACTTATTTGATTTTTAACCATTAAAAAAAAAAAAAGACTTCTTCTATTTCTCAAATTAGCAAAAGAGACCTCGCCTAGCAGCCCACATGTTGGTTATGCACTCTGCCTTTACAGTGGCTTGCATTAGGACTAATGATTTTTCCCCCTGACCATTTTCTGGGATGTACCAAAAAACCTTTCAGTAAGTTTAGAATAGCTGGCCTCTCCCTAAGCTTCGTCACCCTCTCAGCATGCTAGCAGGGCATGGCGAACCCATTCTTGCAGTCACAATGCTTATTTACTGCTGTGATTTTTTTTTTTTTTTTTTTATTAATGTTTCTGTTCAGAGACCTTGCTTAATCGTCCACATATTCTGCTCAGGGTACTGGCACTTACTAGATTTTTGTTTTTGCTTTTTTAAACCTTCAATGGTGAGAGGAATAGGGGCTGCCACAGAGGCACTGCATGGCGTTATTTACGGCAGACTCTGTGAGCTCAGAAAACACACACACACACACACACACACACACACACATTCACACACATACACACACTGCTTTCTGGCTAACTTCGAGGACTGAACTGACTGTATTCACTAAGCCGACACTAAAACAGGGAAACACACACGATTCAGAGCAATAGGAATATCATAACTTCCGTGGTTCTATTTCAGGTATAGGAATTATAAAAAAATATTGGTTCTTCTGAGACATTTGTCCCAATTCATTCTCTCGCTCTCTTAGCATGTGCAATATTTGTGTGCCAATAGAATGCTTTCTAGTTAACGCTCATGACCATTTGGCTTTTTCCTTGTTCTGTGGGTAGATCTTCCTTCCCCTCCCAGGCCAGAGAAAGGCTGGAGGGAAGGAGCTGGGAGAAGTGAACCTTCTCATAGAATGCCGGGTAGGGAGCCTATGTGTCTGTCACCAGGACACAACTGAGAGCCAGCCAAGGAGACATGAGAGAAGCACCTCCAAGGGCCATCACTGCACTCTCCGAAAGCCCTTCACCCTATAGCGAACCTGGAATGCAGCAAGGAGGCAGATTGGCTCCTAGGACACTCTGGAGCATTGTGGGCTGCAGTCAGGCCACTTTTCAGGCTCTTCTGTGTCCTTGAGACTTTGGTCCCTGGCTTTGAGCACAAGCAACTTTATTTATTGCATATGTGTGTGTGTGTGTGTGTTCTGAGCATGCCCACCAATGGAGGGGGGCACCTGGCAACCACAGTCATCATTCCCTGTGACAGCCTTCTCTTCAAATAGGGAGAGTGCACAGGAGCCACCTCTGGTTTGCAGACATTGGTGGGGGCGCGCCAGGCTCCTGAAGCAGCTGTGGTCACCCTTCTGTGTAGGGAAAACGGTAATGGCAGTGTCCTCAGCGTACAAGGACCAGCCACGTGCCTCTGTACCTGTCACCTTTGCAATATTTACCAATGGCTGTCTTTCATTGTGCTCCTTCCTGCTTTCCATTTTAAAAGAAATAACAGCAGGCTTTTTGCGTTTACAACAGAACACAATCACCAAGAAATTAGTCAGGGCAAAAAGAAAACATAGTAATATTACTAATAAGAAATCAACAAACAAGAACCTCTCTTTATAGGGATTTCTAAGTATATAAAATGACTGTTCCTTCGAATGTTTAACTTTAGAATTATTTCAGTTTGTCTGGGCCACCTTGGGGTCAGTGGGATGGGGTAGGGATTGGGGGAGAGAGGGCCATGGATGCCACTTACCTCAAATCTTTTTAAAAGTAGAAATCCAAATTACTTTTTAGGGGGTGGGACAGGGGGACATGCAGGATAATTGTCTATGTTGGTCACATTTTGCTTTTCTCAATTCATCCAAATCAGTTTTGGATGGCCTGATTTTTGTGGTGGTGGCAACAGAACGTCCTTAACTCTGAATCTTGACCTTGTATGTTTTCTGTTAGGTGAGCTTGTTGGGTTCCTTCCCCCTCCCCCTTAACCCCCCCCCCCCAACCAGGAAGTGGCAGCATCCTTCCTTCTCCCCTGCAAAGAACTCTGCGGAACCTTTCACACTTCTTACTCAGGGATGGGGCTGGTGTGTGTGTGTGGAACACAGATGTGTTCAGCAACAGCACTTTCGACTGCTCTGGAGTAGGGTTGTACAATTTCAAGGAATGTTTGGATTTCCCCGCATCGTGTGGATTGCTTCTTCGCTACTGCACAGATTGCAATATAAAGCTGCACGCTCAAGCGAGCAGTGGCTCCTAGTGATCAGAAAATCCACTCTTTGCACAGTTTGATCTTTACTGAAATATGTTGCCAAAATCTGTTTTTGTTGTAGCTTTGGATTTTTCTTCTCTCTCTTCTCTCTCTCTCTCTCTCTCTCTCTCTCTCTCTCTCTCTCTCTCTCTCTCTCTCTCTCATTTTAAAAAAACAATTGACAATACCCTTTAGCATCTGTGACTACTAAGGAAACCTATTTTGTAAATGCTTTTGAAGACACTAACACCTATTTCAGACCTGGGTGAGGTGGGAGAGCTCTTGGGCTTAGAAGGCCAGATTTTTTGAGCTGAGTTGGTTGGCATGGCAACTGTTGCCTGAGCCAAGATTAGCTCAACAAACTGGTCTGCCTTCTCCAGAAACCCTCTGCACCTCCAATTTCCTAGTCACCCCCTTTGACTCCCGGGGAATACAGGGCCTCCAGTCTCCAGGGCCCAGCCCAGTTTCTTTGGTGGTTGAGATGAAAGGCAAGAGAATTATACTTTATTTTAAAAGTGGAGCGAAGACCTTTGTTTCCACGGTTGTGTTTTGAAGCCAGAATTTCTGAAATAGAGAATTTAAGGAAAAACGGAGTAATAACTATAGAAAATCTACTTTTTTATAAAGCACATGCATATGACCTGTTGTGTTGGGTTGGTTTCCTCTTTTCCACGGACAGTGTTGTATTTCCATTTCTAAGGCAACTCCAAACAGTTTGCACATCTCTACTCTGGAGCTGAGATTTCTTTTACATAGATGACCTCGCTTCAAATGTTACCTTACTGATAGGCTTTTTTTCTTGTAGCACTATACCTTGTGGGAAGTTTTCTGTTTTGTTTTCTTTTCTTTAAAGTACACCCAATTTGAGCAGCCAGGGGAGGAGTCTTTTTTTTTTTTTTAAGGCACTCACTTTGGGGAGTACAGATAATTTTCTTAAAAAATTGCACAAAAGAAAAAAAAATGAATGTTTAAATGATTCATTCAGTGTTTTGAAAGAGACAGATCTGTTGAAACCATGAGTTTCATATTTTGTGTGAAAAACAAAAAACAGAGGGTTTGAAAGTCACATGTTTCGGGGTTTTATTTTTCCTGTACATAGAAATTTGTTGTCTCTATGATCAAATTTGTATGGTTATGGCCTGGAAGAATTATGACGTCAGAGGCTCTTCAGCTATCCTACACCTATGCTTACCGTTGTTTTTTGTTACATGCGGCTCTTGTGTGAAGGATGGGGAACCCTGTTTGAGGGTACTGTCCATCCCTGGGCCAGAAGTACCTTCCCTCAGTTCCCTCCTTAAGCCATTGCAACTTCTTTTCTTTGGATGATGTCTGACATTTCCAGCACTTCCTGTTCCTATAAATCCAAAGAATATAATCCTGAACATGAAGTGTTTCTAAAAAGGGATCCTCCTTCCCAGTTAAGATGGGACTCATGGTGGGGACAAAAAAAAAAAAAAAAAAAAGGTGAGCCTTTCTTCTGCCTCTCACCCCACACCTCATTTACATGGGGGGTAAATCATTTATTTCGATTTAAATGCTTCTCAAGTAGAGGCCAGATAAAATGCAGAGCAGTTTCTCAGAGTTAGCTTCCTGTTCAGACAGTTGATCTGAGTGGTGCAAACTGGATAGCTTAGGGGCAGGAAACAGACCCCAGCTTTGAGTATTACTTTTAGGTTCACATCCCCTCCCTGACTGTGCGAGTTCTTGACATTCGCCTTGACAAATGTAGAAAGAGGGGACAGTGGCTTCAGCTTTTCACACCCCAAAAATGGCATACAGGGGCTTTACCTGTATTCAAACTAAGAGTGTCTGGCCAATAGGTACCATCTCCATGCTAACAGTCTCTAAGAGCGTCCCTAACATTTTTTTTTTCTTTTTTATCTGAAAAGACTCTAGTCTTCCACTACAGATCACTTGGAGACCCCATCCATTCACGTTTTCTTGTTCCTTTGCTGTCTGGATGGCCCATTGGAAGGCCTGTGTGTGAAGCGCTGTTTACAGTAACCCTTACCAAGATAACATACTGTCCCCCAGACTACCCAGCCGAGGTGACACTGGCTTAGAACTGTTGTTGCGAACGATCGATTACCAAGAAGGCCGGTGCAGAGGTTTTCTCCAGTTCTTGCACAAGCTACTCACCCTGAAGTTACTCTCTAGTCCGAGAATGGGATGCACCGATGGGTCGGTGAGGCATAACCTTGACAACCCACCACAGCCCCGTTCTGTGACTACTGCCCCCTCTGCAACCCACACTGCTCAAATGCAATCCCAGGTAGTGGCAACTGAAAGGGGATTGCAGTAGAGTCCTGTCAGTGTTTGTGGTGGCCTTTCCTGAAGACAGTCTGCATCTCTAACCAGTGGAGTCTCGGCCCTTAAAGAACCTGAGATCTGAACCAGAGGAGGTTTTAACGTCAGATTCCCAAACCCTCCAATTTTCATTCATATGCCTACCACAGGCCAAGGGGGAAAAAGACACCAGAACTGGGCTGAGGGTACTACCATGTGCAGAACTAGGGGAAAAAAAAAAAAAAAAAAAAAACAATGTTTTTTGCACCTTATTGAAAAGAAACTTTTAAGTGCATACATAGTTAAGAGCTTTTATTGTGACAGGAGAACTTTTCCATATGCGTGCATACTCTCTGTAATTCCAGTGTAAAATGTTGTACTTGCACTAGCTTTTTTAAAAACAAATATTAAAAAAAATGGAAGAATTCATATTCTATTTTCTAATCGTGGTGTGTCTATTTGTAGGATACACTCGAGTCTGTTTATTGAATTTTATGGTCCCTTTCTTTGATGGTGCTTGCAGGTTTTCTAGGTAGAAATTATTTCATTATTATAATAAAACAATGTTTGATTCAAAATTTGAACAAAATTGTTTTAAATGAATTGTCTGTATACCAGTACAAGTTTATTGTATAATACCCGTACTAATAATAAAATAACAGTGCCAATTGCAAACCTGTGTCTTCGCCTTTTGTCAGGTTCCTAATGCAAGCAGTGGCTGAGGAAACTGAAGTCCCTCTTCACTCCCTCCCCTCTACTGTGTCACCTCAGTACATCCTGGGGAGACTGGTGGCAGGGAGTGAAATGAGACATGGATGTCCCTAATGTGCCATCTCCCATCGCTTAACATTCTAGGTGTTTCTCCTCAAATGATTGACAGCTTTGCACCTCATGTGGCACTACCGGTGCAGCCTGCCTTCTGCAAGAGTGCCGTGCACGGGTTGGTGCTGGGCTCAGCTTTGGAAAGATGCGGCTTGGTGGCTGTCTAGGAAAGCCATGCCTCCAGGAGCAGCAACCCCCAGGTATGCTCTGCCCCCATCCACACACATGCCTATGGTGTTCTTCTAATGCAAAGTTGAGCTCACACATGGGAGAAAGAGAATGCCAGAAACAGTTGCGAGTTCTCACTTGGCCAGAGAAGAATGGGGACTCTTTGCTTCTATTTTCTTCTTTCTCATATTTTTGAGCTGTCCAATTAGGATCCTCTCAGTAAGTCAGGCAGCCTAAGCTACACAGTAGCAGCATGTGGCTCCTCAAACAAGGATTTGGGGTTCTACACACTGTATTTTAGTGTGTGTGTGGGGTGGGAGGGGGGGAATGAGTGCCATTCCAGGAAGCCTCAGTGGACCAGACTAGAAGGGTTGTTCCTAGTGTGCAGTGGGCAAGGCCCCTGCCTGCTCACTTAATTAGATGCAAGTAATGGACTGCTTATGGCTAGCATAACTCAGATGGTGAAACAGGAAAATTACAGTTTGCTGTGCTGCTCTGAGCGTGCCTTGAAACTCTGAGCATGGCTCTAGTCTAAAACGAAAGGTACTGAGTGAGCTCACTCTCCTTTACTCCAGGGTTGTGCTTGCCTTTCCAAAGAAAATGTTCTCCTATACCTCTTACCTAATAGGTCAACGGCAGCATTTCTCTTTCTGCTTCCCTGTCTGTAGAGATGTGAGCAGGCAGCCTTGTGCTCTCCTAACCACAGTCACTTCTGCCACCATCCCTCCCACTCTATCACAAGAAGTCCCACACATGGACAGCAGGCCTTATCCGACCATGTTATGTTTATTGCCGGGACTAAAGGATGCTCCCACAGTGGGTCCCCTCTCAGGCCCATCCCTCTCATGGGCCTCCTCCAGTGAAGGGAATGGATGTTTGTTCTTTTTTCTGAAGCCTCTGCTTGAGGATGATCCTGCAAGAGTTTGGCCTTCGCCTGCTTGGAGCTAGATGGAAAGGGGCCTGCCTTTGTCTATGTAGAGCCACCAGTCTGCAAAACCTGGACGGAAGAAAGAGCAGAGCAGACACCACAGGGGAAGGAAGACAGAGGCCCAGGGCAAGAGCATCCTGAAGCAGCCCCCATGCTGACCACCTGATATGGCACCCTCAGGGCAATGTCCCCACAGTGGCACCTGCTGCAATGTAAACACAGGGGCCAGGCCTAGGAAGGACACAGGTGGTAGCTCATTACACCGCCAGAAACTCAAGAGAAAGGAGCAGGTAGGTCTGAACAGACCCGCTGATGCCAGTCCACTTTCATGGACTTAAGATTTCCTTTTCTCACTTATCCTAGGCTCACTGAACTGACTTCAGGGCTTAAATATGAAACGCATGCTCCATGGGGGTAGACCACGAGAGGATGGCACTTGACACAGATGAGGCAGAGAGGTGTTGCGGGTTCTCTAGACAAGTGCATGGAATACCCTCTTTTGCAATGACTTCTGCGACGGTGACTCTTGTCAGCCTGACTAGACTTAGGCTAGCCGAGGAGATGCAATTATAGGTATGTCTGTCAGGGTGTTTCTGAGAGGATTTAATTGAGAAGGGAAAACCCAACTTGAAAGTGAGTCATGCCACCCACGAGCTGGGAAGCCATACTGGATAAAGGGGTTGAGGGTGGGGAGGTGGGAACCCAGATGGGATGTGAGCATTCACCTCTCAGATTCCCCCAGTTGTGATTCCCCCAGTTGCATTCCCAGTCACATCCGCCAGCCACTGGCTTCCTTCTCTACCATGATGGACACTATCATTTGAACTTTGACCTTGAAGAAACCCTTCCCCACTTACGTTGCTTCTTCCAGGAATTTGGTCATTGCAATGAGAGCAGGAGTGAGCACACCCATGGTACAGCCTTCCTAAGTGCAGCCGATCACACTTCTACAGGTATAACGAATGCTTCAGGGCCCTGGGGTGGGGGGGGGGGGGCTGAAGAAGGGTTCAGAATGCAAACTTCCCAAACTTGAAATATAGTCTTCAGATACCAGACTAGAATTGGGCTGACAATCCCGCTCCGCCCCTCGCCTCCCCATAATGATGTGGCTGGATCTTTCTTGCAGCATCGGATACGGCAGACACCAGACAATTGACTGACTCTCACTCAACAATGCCAGCCCTTCGCCACTCATTGTCATCTATGCCTTTTCAAAGCAAACATACTCCTGTACCTGTTGAAAGCTTTGTTAGGGAAAACCACACGACCCTCATGAGTCAGTGCTCTGACATACTATAGGACAGTTTGGGGGCCTAAGTGGGGCCAAGACAGAGTGTCTGTTACCAGCCAACGATGGCCACCCTACTGCAGAGCTGCACGGTTCTGCCAAGGAAGTATTAATACAAACAACTTTCTCTAACTTGCATTTTTAAGTCCCTTTAGGCCACTTGGTTTTCAGCAAGGCTTCTTCAGAACCTTCTCATTTTGGGACTTCAAGATGGTTTGTAACCTCGTGGAGAAGGCCCAGCTTAGCTGAGCTGAAGCAGGAGGATTGTAAGTTTGAGGTCAGCCTGGGCTAATAGCTACATCCTGACTTTAAAAAAGTCACGGGTGGGGGAGGGGGGGTGGGGGGGTATGGCTGCAGCCTGACAAGTTGAGATAGAGAAGAAAAAGGGGGTTGGGTGCATGTGAGAAAACTACACACACACACACACACACACACACACACACACACACACACACACACACACACACACACACACACACACACACACACACACACACTATCCAGGACAGGACAAGGTTGCTACCTACCATCAGCTCCAAAAAAGCAGGGAGACAAGTTAGCCGGGTGGGGCAACTCATGTCCTAACCCTGACCACTGCATTTTTTTTTTTTTTTTTTTTTCTTCCCACAACAAAAGCTGGAGGTAGTAGGTACGGGTGTGAACTTAGCTCTGGCCCAGCCTCATACCACACTCCCTCCCCAGTCAGGGGGTGTTGTGTGTTAACCATCTGAGGGTCACTTACCTGGCTGGGAAGGGTTTTCCAGCTATATAACTGTGCTCCTGAACATACAAGCTCCAGCACTCAGTCAAGATCATAGCATTATATTAAAAGTGAAACCATTGTCCTTTAGGAAGAAAACAAAAGCGGAAGGAAAGGGTGCAAGGGTTGGTTGAAACACGAGGCAATGAGTTCTAGGTGCTGAGCGAGGGCCCCACGAGCACCCTGCTTCGGGGCTCCACACAGGCACCGGGGTAAGCCTCCAAGGCCTCTGGGTCCAAGACCAGGACAAGGACTCAGTGTCAGCATCTGTGGTGGCAGCCAGCCTGCTAGGACAGACAAGGCGGGGGATGGGAGAAGCATGGCGAGAGGTGGCTTCCACTCAGCTCAACATTCCTGCTGCATCCTCGAGGTTAACCAAACACTGTGTTGTGCTGTTGGGTCACCCTGATGAACGTGGCCCTCCTGCTGAGCTCTTTGAGCTTGGCAGCCCCAACATAGGTACAGGTCGACCGCAGTCCTCCGAGGATATCCAGAATGGTGTTCTCCACATCCCCTTTGTAAGGCACTTCTACAGTCTTGCCCTCGGATGCCCTGGAGGGAAAGATGAAGAGATGAGAGGGGTGGGAGGGGCCAAATGCAGTTCGTTTTCCCTTTATGATTCAGATAGAATTCTCCCTGCTACAGCTTTTACTTCTTTGACAACTTCATCCATGTAAATGATACATTTTGGTCATTTCCACTCCCCACTACTTTCACTCTCATCCAGCTCCTTCTCCCACCAAAGACCTGCTCTTTCCTTATAAGCCCCCACCCCCATATTCATGTCTTTTTGGTTTGTTTTATTGCAATGCATTGAGTACAGGAGGTTATTTATTAGAACACGAGGAGCTCACCAGTGGTCACACCACTCAAAAATATAACTCCCCCAGCAACAATTAATTGCCCATAGCTCCTTGGAGAAGGGTGGGGTGTCATGAGGCCCCTCCTATCTAGGGCTAAGTCTTACCCAGATAACAACAGCTTTGGTGAGTTCATGAGGGCAGCATCAGCATTAAACCCATAGGATGGTGTTTCACCCACTCTCCCATCCCTACCAAGTCCTTAGCAGATAATGTATTCCTCTAACCCATTAGGAAGGTCCCTGTTCGCCAAAGAAAGAGAGGTCTTGGCCAGCATTATGAGATAGACATGGACCCACCATGGCCCTCAATAGTGACATTCTCCATAGCAATGTACGTACCTCCACTCTTATGGTCTCTTTCAGGAACCTACCACCAAATAAATAGCCAATAATAGTCTGATTCCTCCCAGGGCAGACAGACCCACTGGGTTGCCTCCTGCCACAGCCCCACCATCTCTTCTTCACTGACAGAAAAAGCACAGAGGTTTGCCTTCCTAAGCACCAGCTCTATGGATGCTGTGTGTCCTCAGGGAAGACACCATGGACAACACAGGTCTGCCTACAGCATATGAAAAGTTCTGCCTTGAAGATGAAGTAGCCTCCGGTCAGCCTGCCCATTGACAGGCCCCACCACCCAGCAGCTCCATTTGTGTCCATGTATCACTGTGCCCATTGCTGAGAGCCAGGGCTGAGGAGAGCTTTGTGTGTGGAGAACCCTCAAAACTTTGGGTGGCATCTCCACATGTTCAGAGCTGTGCTTATGAATTCAGGTTGAGCCTAATGCACAAACACTAAGCAACATCTAAGTGGTCCCTTGTCCTTCATCCTAACGCCACCAAAAACAACAACAACAAAACAGCTTGGATCACAAGTCAGACCTTGATCCTGCAAAATGGAGACACAGTCTGCACATGCCTTTTACAGCAGCAGCATTACAGAAGGCGAAGCCCAGGCAAATCCTAGTAAGTACCCAAATTCTAGAACTTTCTGTGCCTAGTCATTAGCTAGAAAAATAGAAACTCAGTCTGAAACTTGTCACCTAGCATTCACAAAGGATTAAGCTTGCCTTCTTCTAACATGTGCACTACCCGACTCCTTGCATGAACCCCAGCCTCTTAAACCACTGTCTGGATGGTGGGATGCTTGGTGACTAGGACAGAGCATGAAGCTCAAGAAAGCAGGGTCAGTGACACATCCTAGATGGCTCAGATCTCATAATGCTGTGATCTGAGTGACACATGCCCCTGGGTGCCCATGACAGCTGCCATCGCAGATGGTTCATGACCTTCCCAGGTTCTTTCTCTTTGCTAAGGTGATGCCATCTTGTGTGAGTAATTCACTATGGGACCCCAAAGTCAGCCTCAGCTGTAACACCCAAGTAAATGCTAATGATTGACAAGCGGCTAGCACAGCACTAATAACCACCAGGCAGTAGTTAAACACCAGGTCAGAGCACAGGATCATACTCCTGTGACGATCACTGTGGTGAGGCCACGAGTGCAGAGGGAGACAGCAGCAGGGTAAGCTTGCAATGCTCAGGCTCATTGTGGGTGGGTACCCTGCTTTCTTTGGCATCCTATTGAAGAACTCTAAAATTCTGAACTTGCCTCCAGAAGTGAGGCTGTGTTTCTATGACACCCCAACCTTGCCGAACATCCTCGGATGGCTTCTCCCTCAGCTTCTGGCATCTATATTGATGCGGCTTGACCTGTTTTCCCCTACCCTCTGCATTTTTTGAGGGAGGGCCTCTGCAACAGCTGGAAGTGGGGAAAATGTACGTCAGATGGAACATGGGGCGGGAGGCACTCAACTATGTGGCTCAGTTCCATGTTGGCTCGGCACAGACTCCACAGAAGATGTACAGGCCCTCAGACGATGACTGTAGCTGCTAGCTGAATAGTGGGCTTCTTGGCTATAGGTCCAGGTACCATGGCAGGATGGGGCTCTGAAGTGACAATGAGGAGTGCGCCCCACTTCTCACTGAGGCCGACTCTATAGCTCTTGTCCACCCAGCTCCCCACCTTCCTCTGCTGTAACACAATCTTAATCAAGGTTCCCACTTGAAGAGAAACGACTGTGGAGAATGGCCATTGCACTCAGCTTGCCACACTTGAGAACATCCCCTGCTACCCGCCACTGCCTCTCAGTGGAGTTGTGTGTTTCCCCTTACACACTATGTCAGAATTCCACACCCTCCCTGCAAAAACAAAACAACAACAAAAACCAAACTTTCGACTGTTTGGCAAACATCTGGGCACAGAAGGTGTGAGCCAGCGACCTGTAAGCTTCCCACCCTTGTGTAAGGCCAGGGTTTGTAAGCACGTGAGCACTTCCACCGTGCATCCTTTGTGCAGTCTACCCTCAGAACTGGCTCCAATGAGCGGCAATGGCAGGCTCTTTGGAAGAGGACAGACGGGATCTGTTCTGTCATCGCAGCATTTGTAAGCATACATAAGGCTGCTCTGGAAGTGAATGATAAAACCAGCCAGACGCTGTGGCCCACGCCTTTAATCCCAGCACTTGGGAGGCGGAGGCAGGTGGTTGGTGCAAGTTGGGAGGCCAGCCTGATCTACAAAGCAAGTCCAGGACAGCCAAGACTACATAGAGAAACCCTGTCTCGAAAAACCAAAAAACAAAACAACAACAACAACAAAAAACCACCACCACCAACAAAAGACCAGGTGACCGAGGCAAGACTGTGGATTTTAAAACCATGAATCAGGCTCTTGAGTACTTAATCTGCAGTCAGGTAAAATGCTTAACCAGCCAAAAACACTGCCTATGTCAAACGTCAGAGCCTGGGGGCAACGGTGTCCTCTATGAAAGGCTCTGTCTGTTTGCTATACAGAGAGAGACCATTCCTCATCCTGGGGCTTACACAATGAACTTTCCTTGGTCAGAGATGAGGGGACAGGCGTTGTTCAACCAGGGCTCTTTCGGGACAAAGCAATACTCATGTACAGCCACATAAGGCTGGGCCTTCCCCTCTCGGACTTATACCTATAATCGCTCCTCCACCTTTCCCACACTTGCTCTCATAGCCAGCCGAATGAGAGTCAGTGCCCGTACAAAGATGCTGGCTACGTTTCCTAGCCCCGCCCATAAGGGGACCATAACACTGCATAGCTAGCCTTGGCCAGTGGACACAGCCTAAGCCATGCGGTCGCCATACCTGTACTCGGCGACGCCTCCTGCGTGTTTCTTCATGGCTGTGTCTGAGCTCATACCATAGAAGAGTTTCAGCTTCTGCCCATTCCTCTCAATCACCTCTCCGGCACACTCGGTGTGGCCTGAAAACATGCCACCCAGCATGACGAAGTCTGCACCAGCTCCTACATGCCAACAAGTGGACAAAAGGACAAGACTGAGGGGGCTCAGAGGATATAAGGTCTGGAGAGAGGGTCTCACCTAGCCTACCGTACTCTTCTTCCTGACTCTGAGCACAAAATGTCTCAGCGCCCCTCTAAGATCAGAAACTGCCGGAAGTCAGGGACTCTAAGGATTGGAGGTGAGGGGACAGTCAGCACTGCCTTGAAGGGATCTGTGACTGGCTATGAACCCCTCCAAATAGGTCTCGCTCCTTTTGGCCAACAAAAGCATGAGAAATTGCACACATCTTAGAAAGCACGTCCCCTGACCTGGAATTCGGTCCAATGGCTGAAGGCTGGACGATACAGCTCGGTTGGTAGAGTGCTTGTCTATCACTCAGGAGGCCCTGGTTCTGATGCCAGCACTGCATAAACCTGACACGGCAGCACGTGTTTATAATCTCAACACTTGGGAGGTGAAGGCAGGAAGAGGAGAAGTTATTCAGGGTCATCCTTGGCTATATAGCTAACCTGGACTACTTGAGACCCTAATCTCAAAACCACAACAATTCAACCAAATTTAAGTGATCTTTATATGCTGGTTTTGGGTAAATATGGACGTCAAATAATACAGTGCACTACAGTTGCGTTCCTGTGTCACAAGCTAACGCCTCGCCTTCAAATTTCCTAAAATGATACATTCTGGAGGTGAGGCCTCTGGGAAGTCACACAGGTTGCACACAGTTGTGAAGGTCTCAGTAACTCTAAAAAACACACTTGCCCTTTCCCCATGCGATGCCCTGGGTCAGGCTGTGGGACAGCAAAAAGATCCTCTATAGGGATCAGGCAAGTACCAATGCTGTCCTCTTGGGGCATCCCAGCCTCCTCAGCCACGAACCAAATTAACTTCTGACAACTGAAAAGTGGACTAAGAAGTGAGCCACTAACAAGGATTTCTCCTGCTGACTCACTGAAGGTTCCATTTAGAACAAAACGGGTCCGTCAGGGTGCTGAGTAATTAGGGCGAATGGGCAGACTATTAGCCGGTGAAAGCTGCCTGGGTGTCATCTGAACACTTATAAGGAACTCCCCCAGCCCCAGGGTATGCTCTGGACTCAGTCGCACTGGGCACCACCTGTTAGAAAAGGATGCCAGTGGAGCCGACTCCACAGTGCTGACTCCTGCCCTCCTGCTGTGATTTTTTTACCAGGCTGTGGATTAACTGGTCTGGCCAGACCTCCGGATGAACAAAGTCAACTGCAGGAACCCTGAGCACAGACCTGTTAAACACAACTATTTAAAGTGGTTCCCAGTGGTTTTTATTTCTCAATGCTCAAATCGCTTCCCAAATGGCTTTTCCTAGACCCGGGTGGCTCTCACTCTCAGCCCCAAGCCCAGGAACAAGGTACTTCCTGAAGGACGGTGGCGTGGCTTTTAACTGTGGTCAGCTCCCACCTGTGCTGTGCAGGAAGAAGCCAGGCACTGAGTGATGCTTGAGGCCAAGGCCATAGTTACTAGAGGGCTGGGGTTCTTGCATGGAACTACAAGATTATGACCTTGTCATTCATTCCTGGGTCCTCTGTCCTCTGGACCATAAGACAGACAAGACAGAACAGATGGAGAGGTTTGTGTTCCCTCTCACAGCTGGCCTAAGGACACATCCTTCTTTTATGATAACACTTTGGGTTGCTAAGAAACCCTGCCAGTAGGAACACCATCCACATCCTCCTCTGCCACTACTTTAAAAAACATATGGGGGTGTGGGGGGTGGGAAGGTTGGCGAGATGGCTGATCAGGTAGAGTCACTTGCTGCTAAGCCTCAACACCTGAGTTCGAGTCCCCCAGACCCCAAATGGTAGAAGAAGAAAATTGACTAAAGTGCCCTCTGGATTCCACATGCATGTGCCTGCACACATACAAATACATGATATAATTCAACTATTAAAAACAGAACTTCTGTTTTTATCATTAAGACAAAAAGTTTTCTAGCGTGCATTTGTGTGTGTGTGTGTGTGTGTGTGTGTGTGTTATAGTGTAGTGTACTGTATGTACCTAGCAGCTAGCTCTGGTTTCTATATAGTGTGTGGAAAGTAAGCAGCACATGGGGGGCTCAGCAGCCCTATTTTCCCACCCTGCCCATTTTGCTGAGATGTCTGTGCAGCAAAAACCAAGACCCCAGAGGCACCACAGCAAAGACCCTGCTGGGTTACAGTGGGCACTGCTGCCCTCTAGTGGGAAACAGGCTGCTTAGCCTCCAGCCAGAACTGGATCTAGCCCAGAGAATGAGGGGACCCTCTTAGTTAAGGAGTTGTTCCGGGTTGAGGCAAAACAGCCTGGTGGCCTCTACGCAGCAGAACAAGCACTGTACAACATCACAGGTACACTGGGCATTCTCTTTCTCAATGAAAACATCACAATTTGACCGACTCCTGGCTCGCATGACATCACCCCACATTCTAAGCACCCCACTAGCTTTGCTATAGACCCAAACCAAAACTGAGCCAGGATTTTGTCAGATGGGAATGAAATCCAGGCAAAGAAAACCCCAGATAAGCCCAGAAGCCCCTCGGGGTTCCCTCTTCCATCTGGTTCCTCCAAGCTGCCCAGAGCCCCTCCTACCCCATTAGCCTGTCAGCCTACCCCCACCCCCACCCTCACAGCAGGGCTGTCCCTGGAACTTACCAAAGGCTTTGGCGACATCTCCTGGACACGTGCAGCCTCCGTCCTTTAAAGAAAGGGAGCAGAGAACCTCAGCACAGTGGGAACAGGCCAGGTCATGCCTGACAGTGAGGACGAAGTGGCCAGGAACTACCTCCCACCCCTAAACAGGCAGCTAGCCAAACAGCCTAGAGGCTGGCTTCCTAACACCCAAAGTTACTACCCTTTGCACTGTGCCACCAGTTCCCCAAGCCCATCCTTACGCTGATGGTGAAAGGCTGTCATCCCTTCCCATCCACCCTCTGGGAAGGAGGACACAGTGTGTCAGACTGGCCACTGTCCTCTGCGAGAACATTATGTAACATGCCCAGCCACCCCATGGTCCCTGCCCCTTTCTACTCAGAAGGCACCTCTCTCCCTCCCTGCCTGGAGAGAGGTGAGATTTATTTAGTCTGAGCGCAGATTATTTTAAGAGCTGAGAAAAGGGCATGGAGCTTGCTCCTTTATCTTCCCAGCTGTCTTGTGTCTCCAGTCCAACATGTCCTTAAAATCAAATGCTCACTGCCAACATCCAGCCCTGCCCACACAGCACAGCCCGGCCTCATGGGCAGTGATAAGCTGCTGAAACCTTAGGCTACAGTAACTGGTTCAAAGTTCCTAGGATACAGCATTCATGTGTTTCCTTATTAACGAGACCCCAGATGCCCAGGCTGATACTTGATATTCCCAGTTGGGCTAGGGTAATAGAGAAAGAGACAGAAGAGGGTGATAGTGCTCTGGGATGCCAGCAAAACACAGGAGGACAGCCTAGAAAGCAGAGAGAGAGAGAGAGACAGAGACAGAGACAGAGAGAGAAAGAGAGAGAGAGAGAGAGAGAGAGAGAGAGATGGGGACAGGTAGAACAAAGCGGCAGGGATGTAGCTAAGACTCAGCATGGGCTCAAGAAACACCAAGACTTCAGAAGGAAGGGCCTGTCTCCTCCTGGCAGCCAACTATGTGGAGATGGACATTTGGGTTAGGAACAGAGAACACAGTACATCTGTGGGGTAACCTGGGTGACGGTTTCCAAGACAGAACCATACATCTCAAGTATGTACAAGTGGGGCAAGGCCCTTTGCAAGGAACCTCTCACACCAGAAGCACCAGGCTCCGTGGCTTGACTCTCTTTGGCTTTGCTGGAGACACAGTCTCTCTTCATAGCTCAAGATAGCCTCAACCTCCTGAGTGCTGATATTACAGGCCTGCCCCACTCCAGCCTGTTCATCACTTCTTTCTATCACCCAACTGGCCCCTATGCTCCAAGAAGGAAGACGTCAACCCTGTTGTCTAGCTAACCCTGCCAGCACATGCCTGCAACCCCAGGACTCAGAAGGGGGAAGCAGAAGGATTCAGAGTTTAAGGCCAGCCAGAGCTACAGGAAGTCATCAGTAAAATGCAAACACAAATAAAAGGTTTTGAATCCCACTGTTTCATTGGCTTGCAGCTCTGATCAATGGAGAGGTGTTGAAGGCTTGGTCTTTGTTTTTCCATTTTTAATGGTAATTATTTGCTCAATCAAGTGCATGGTCCTTGTGTAGCCCCCATGAAGCCTGGCAACCTGAGGATCAGGCTCTCTTGGCATGGTATCTAGCAAGGCCCTCGGTGTGACAACATGGGAACAGCTGTGGCTCCGCAACCATGTGACTGCTTCCAAGCTCTCCCATGCATGTTTCTCTTCCCTGTCAAACGTTTGCTCTCCATGTGTCCCTTGCTTACCCCCATCACTTTCTAGAGTTTTGTGTTAGACGAAAACCAGCCCCGGGAGCAGGACAGGTGGTGTAACAGGTACAAGTGTCACTGTGCAAACCTGATGACCCAAAGTCCAAGTTCAATCCCCAGAGCCCATGTAAACGGCAACATGTGGTAGCATGCACCCATGATCCCGGAATTCCTCTGATAAGATGCAGATACAAGAATCGGGGGGGAGGGGACTGGAGAGATGGCTCAGAGATTAAGAGCATTGAGTACTCTTCCAGAGGTCCTGAGTTCAATTCCCAGCAACCACATGGTGACTCACAACCATCTATAATGTGATCTGATGTCCTCTTCTGGTATGTAGGTGTACATGAAGATAGAGCACTCATATATACTATACACATTATATATGTTACATATACATATGCAATATGTGTATATATGCATATTGCACACACACACACACACACACAATCCAAGAGAGAAGCTTAAGAGGCAACTACCATAGTGTACACAACATAGCAACCGCCATGAAAGACTCTGCTTCCACATGATAGGAGAGACCTGACTCCCAAAATGTGTCCTCCAACTCCCACACAGATATATAGACACAAAAGAAATAAAAATGAAAGCCAGCTCTATGCACAGGATTTCAAACCATAATCAGATTACATAAACTCGTGCTTCTGTTAACGTATCCCCAACAATAGGACTTCAGATTACTCTTTGCTCACTCCTAAGTAGCTTGGGGCTACACTAGGATTTATCATGTGAGTGCCTAAAAATTACAGGATGTGGTCAGTCCTGCAGCTTGACTCAGAAGTCCTGTGTGCGTGAGACCTCACGAAATGCTTCAGGCTAGAGAGATGCCTCAGCTCATAGGCACATTGTTCTTCCAGATGACCTGGGTTCGATTCCCAGCACCCATACAATAGTTTACAACCGTCTGTTCTAGGGGATCTGATGCCCTCTTCTGGCTTCCATAGGTCCCCAGCATACATGTGGCACATGGAAACATGTAAGCAAAATAATATGTACATAATTTTTAATTAAAAAAAAGAAATCCTGCTTTCCAGTTGACCCAAAGTCGTCGGTTAACATGGCTGCATAAGACCACAGAGAGAATACTGTATCCACAAGTGTTGCCTGTTCACGTTGCTGGTGTGCACACTTATGAAACGGGTGATGCACACTCAACAGGTCAGACTACAAGAGGTGTTGAGTGCAATGCAATTTCACAGGATTTGTCAAGAGGATAAAACTGGCACCTTCTACAGTTTACAGGTAATTCCCAAGCAGTGTCCAAAGAATCCCATCATGCTCCAGGAAGACAAAATATAGGACACTCTTCTGTTATCTAGGACACATATACACACACAAACACACACACACACACACACACACACACACACACACACACACACACACACACCTTCACATGGTGACAGCTGCTCGAAGACTGTAAAACAAAGTAATCCTGGGTAAATGTGCACAGCAGGAACTGACAAGTGTTGGTTGTTTTGTTTTTCAACATGGTTAGCATTATATTGAGTGATTTGGTTCATTAATTTCCAGCATGCCTCTTCTGCTTAAAAATAATTGTTCAGGGGCTAAGGTGATGGCCTGTTTGGTAAAGCATTTGTCTCCTAATTATGGGGTGCTGAGTTCAAATACTCATAACCCATGGAAACAGCTGGTAGAGCAGCAAACATCTATAATCTCAGCATTGCCACAGATGAGGCCTGGAGACAGGAAACTTGCTAACCTGGCCCGTGTAGGAAAGTTCCAGGCCAGTCAAACAAAAGGTCGAAAGTGCCTGAGGGCTGACACTATGGCTGTCCTCTGACCTTCCATGCACACATGTGCACCCATACTCACAATATGGCTTAGGCTTCTGAAATAGAGGATGATGAGAACAAACATGGGGCAGGAGGAGAAAGGAACTCAAATCAAGTGCCTTTCCCTGGCCAAGGACTACTCTGAACTTAATTATTTCCTCTACTCAATTGCCAGCAGTAGCCATTCAAGGTGTGTGTGTGTGTGTGTGTGTGTGTGTGTGTGTGTGTGTGTGTGTGTGTGAGAGAGAGAGAGAGAGAGAGAGAGAGAGAGAGAGAGAGAGAGAGAGAGAATGCGCAGGGTCAAGATTTAAGACCCCAGATGGCAAAGATCACTGGTAATGTAACTTACAATCCCATGAAGCTTTGGGGCTGTGATGGAACTCTGTCCTCCTGATACAAGATGGATGTTAACGTTGCAAAATGGGAGCAACTGTGATGACCTGCACATGAAGCCCTCACAAGATCAGGCCTATTAACACATCCTCCTAGACGGGAGGGGTGGAGATGGTTATCAGACTCTCCCCTCAGAGTCCAGCCACTCATACCTTCCTGCCTCACTGCATGTGGTTTAGGATCATGAGGTAGAAAGTGGACAGCAGCTGGACTGCATTCATGCACCTATGCTGGAGTGGCACTTTGCAGTGATGCAGCTGCCTACCCCCCCCCCCCCCACCACCACCACCAGTAACTCCTCGCCCATGCTCTTGCAAGGAAGCCCAATAATTATTGGTTCACCAAGCTGGATTTGGGTCGGATCATTTCTTTGTTCTGGCATCAGTGTTTAGTCTGGGGCGAACAGACATTTTACTCCTTTCTTCCGTGGAAAAGTCACACAATAGTGCTAACCTCGGAGAGAGTTAATTCGTTAGGATGCAGTCTGGGAATGTGTGTGTATAAACGCAAGCTTCTTGGAGATTCTCGGAGCCAGTTTCTGATAGATGTTCCTGGGTGGCTCCAGTTGGACTAAAGGCCCTTGCTTGCAAACGCACATTCACGGCTCTGCCAGCCTTTCACATGCTACTTCAATAAATGCTGTTACTCTTTTCAGCAGGGCAAAGCCGTAAAAAGTGCTGTGTGTGTGTGTGTGTGTGTGTGTGTGTGCGCGCGTGCGTGCGTGCGCGTGTGCACGTGTGTGGTAGAACTACCATTAACCTCTAGTCATTTATTCTAGTGTGTAGCATATAGTACAGTGGTTTTCAAGCCTGTGTGGGTCACGGCCCTTTGACCTCACATGGGTCACATATCAGATATCCTGCCTATCAGATATTTACACTACAACTGAGAACAATAGCAAAATTGCAGTTGTGAAGTAGCAACAAAAATAATTTTATGGCCGGGGACATGAAGAACTGTATTAAAGGGCCGCGGCATTAGGAAGGTTGCGAACCACTGACATAGTAGATGCACAGTAAATACTTTCTGGATAAATGGGTGAGATGACTACTGAATGGAGAAACACTAGGCACACGGGGCATCTGCGAGCCAACACCTGGACCCTAGCTGTGGGAGCAGCAAGCTACCTGCAGTACTAGTCAATACTTGGAACCTAGCAGTTTCTTATCTGAGGGCTCATGAAGCAAAGCCTGCAGAGCTTGGATGCTGCAGCAAGGCGCAAAGGAAATATAAGAGAAGACCGAGAATGAGATATCCACAAGCTGTGGTGTGGAGCCAAAACCTGCAAGGCAGCGCTCCACAGTGATGGTGGCATAATTTCTTACATTTGGATTTCTAGAAAAAAGAAATCTATCAGTAAGTCCATGTAGAAGCCTGGCCTAGCAATTGCCTAAATAAAATGATTAGAAAGTTTGTTATACTCAATTGAACACCGTTATGAACCACTAAAAGTACACCATCACTCCAAATGTATGCAATATGTAAGTATCACATACACACATGTATAAAATGTACATGGATGAATAGATGGATGGATGGATGGATGGATGGATGGATGGTGGATGACTAGATAGATGATGGATGGACAATAGATGGATGACAGGTAGATGGATAGATAGATGAAAGAAGAAAGGGGAGGAGAGGAGAAGAGAGGGGGCGGGTAGATACTCTACCTTACACCTGATGGTTTTCCCACCTGTTAGTTCAACCACCCACAAATAAAAATACTTTTAAAAAAAGATCTGCACCCTTACTAAACACACACAGACTTTGTTATCCCCTACACAATGCAGGGTAGCAACTGTTTACCTGGCATTTATACTGTATAAGGTAATCTGGAGATGATTTAAAGTGTAAGGGAATGTGTGTGGAGGTTATACCCCAATATTAGTCCACCCTACACAGGGACTTGAACATCTGTGGACTGTGGTTTCCCGTGGGACTTGTGAATACCAGGGAATAACTAGACACATCATCCACCCATCTATCCATCTCAGCTACACAAAAAGGCGCCATGGTCCACCACAACATGGGCGGGCCCCATAGTGAGCAGCTCAAAGCACGTAACTATTGGCGGCAGTCTACATGGTAGCTCTGTGGGTGACGTGGATGGAGTGGGTGCACAGAAAGGAAAGGGCCCGCTGCATCTTGGCACTCAGTCACTCAATCCTAAGTAACTTTTGATGGCTGCTGGTGGTGGCATCATCATCATCCTAGGAGTTGGGTCAGAAAACTCATGCCACGTTCAGCTCCTTCAACCCCGACACCTTGACTGATTCTGCCCTCAACAAGTGACAGGTAAGGTGCCAGAAGTTCCTGCTGACACAAGGTTTGCGGTTCACCTCCCACCTGCTCATTCTTCTGCTACCTCAACCACTTACAAGTTCCCAAGACCACTGGGCTCATCAGCTGCCAGGTCTCCAACCCAGAGATCCTCCATGGTGCCAGTCATGCACCTCAAAAGTCAAAATGAACCCACAAATCCAAAGTGAAATTTTCCTCAGTAACCATTCTCATGAACTGGCCCATGAGGCCAAGGAGGACTCTTCCTCCTTTATAGCCAGCTCCCCAAATACCAACTCCACTGCCAAGGCTTAATTCGTTCCCTAATAAACACCCTTTGGATTAGTTTGTGGCTCTGCAGACTTGCTGCCTACTCCCTAGGTGGAGGGCACCATCACCTCTAGTCTGAATCACACCTTCCCAGGTAGATTCCTTGCTCAGCTTGTCCCTTCTCCATCCTTCCCAAAGGAGCCAGTTGGTTGCTGAAAGACAATCGGCCCACTCACACCCTTCTGCTGTAACATCTTCAAAGCTTCCCATTGGGCTTAGGAGCAAGCCCCGGTTTTTCACTTGTGGCCCCCAGAGTTCTTGGCCACACTTGGCCTGGAACTCATCAATGACCTATTCTTCCACTCACTCTCAGATCACTACTCCTAAATAGTGGCTTTGAGGTTTGGGGTTTTGTTTGTTTTTTAATGTCCTTTTCTCTTGTTTCACCAATGTCCTTCAGCTCCTTTCTGTCATTCCATCTGGAACTAACCACCACGCCTTCCTATCACTTCCCGAAGCATCTCTCAACTTCTGAATCTGAGCTCCGATGACCTGTATCCTACCCCTCCCACCCCCAAACTTGTACTGACATCCAGATCCCTAGTACCTGGGGAATGTGATATTTTTGAAAATAGGGTATTTGAAGGCAGCGTGGCCCCTTAGGGCCAGGGCAAAGATCTCCCCCACTGTCCCCAGAAGCTCCGAGACCCTAACACTCACAGAGATGATGTGCCCCTTGAGGCCATGGGCGGAGTCAGCACATTCTATCACGGCACTAAGCTGTGGATAGCCCACTCCTGTCTTGGTCCGGGTGGTGCACACAGAACCTGTGTGGAGGGAGAGGTGGATTCATGGAGGGTTCTGCATGCATAAAACACAACACAAGACGATACCCCATCACCATATCATATGGCCCTGCCCAGTGAAGGGGTGACTTTTCCACAACAGTGGATACATGCTGACTGGTCAGACACATGGTCTCACTATACAGGACCCCACTGGCCACGGGCGCCCTTCAAGTCCTCACCTTCGTCATCAGCAAATGTCCTAGCCATCATCTCCCACCCAACCCTCGCTGCCCCTCCTATGTGGTCTACCATTTGCAATGCTTGTGCACAGGCTCCAGCCTCTTCTCCCCCCTCCCCCCACCACTCCTCCCTGTATGTAGACTCCATTTCCAGGGCCACTCGGAATCCTTCCGGCCTTCTCCTAACTTCTTCACCTTCACCATCTGCCAAGTTACTAACCTCTCCACACATCACTGCCCAGCCTAGAGGACTGAAAACCCAACACCCACCTTGGTGTGGTTGTAACGGAATGAATTCGCATTGGGGGAATGGCTTGTCCCTGGACTTGATCTTTACAAACCCTTGGGATAAGGAAACCACACAACTGTGTCCCAATTTTCCAACCCCGGGCCAAACATAACCCAGCTTCCATCTTTCTCAATTTCATGCTATGCCTTCCGCCCCATCTCCTTGGCCTAAGTCCCCACTCAGCCTAGAGCAGTGACTGGTTCTCAACCTTCCTAATGCTATGACCCTTAAACACATTTCCTCACCTTGCTACTTCACAACTATAATTTTGCTACCATTATGAATCATAATATAAATATCTGATATGCAGGATATCTGATATGTGACCCTTGTGAAAGGGTCTGTCAACTTCCAAAGGGGTCATAACCCACAGGTTGAGAACTGCTGGTCGAGACGCCGAGGTCAGCTTGGCTTTCAGTCATCATAGCAACACACGGATGGATCCATGTGTTCACATCCATATCCAAAGGATATGAAGAGGCATATCCCTTGCTTCTTCCTGTCCCAATGTCACATTTAGTCCTGGCTATATTCTCTCAGGTCCAAGGGAACACCAGTATCCTGTTCCTGTGCTCCCTGTTCCCACTTCTAATCTCACCCCCAAAGCAATGGAGTACCCCACCTGCCTCTTCTCTTCTCTTCTCTTCTCTTCTCTTCTCTTCTCTTCTCTTCTCTTCTCTCTCTTCTTATGTACTTATCAACAACTTTTCAGCAAGTTTCTTCCCACTCTGGGGTTCTCTGTACTCTTGGGTTATTTCTCTCCTCTCCTTCCGTCCCCTCCCCTCTCCTCCCCTCCCCTCTCCTCCCCACCTAACACTCCCTACTGTCCAGCCAAGCCTTTCTCATTTCTCAGGCTTTATCTTAAATGTCACTGCCCCGGGAAAGCTGTGCATCATGTTGGCTTTTGAGAAAGCCCATTGCAATCATTCTTGGCGTAAGAGTGCTGGGGACTGTTTTCTCCACTGGGTAGTAAGCTCTGAAGATGTCACACTCTCATCTGCTTGACACAGAGAACAGTGCTCCTCGTGCCTAGGAGCGCTATAAATAGCATGGGAAGAATGCAGTGAGTCACGCAGTCACTCCTGCTCTGCTGCTCGCTCACCTCCTCCTGCATGGCTTGTGGTGGTGGGGGGGGGGTGTTGGAGGGGAGGAAGGGCTCTTCCGTGCTGCTGTAGGGGCAGCCCAGGTACTGTTTCTCTCACTAAAAGAGTTATTAACTGCCTACGTGGGCGGCACTGAGGAAAAGCACAGGATAACAGCAGAGCCTGAAGTCTCCTGTAGGTTAAAAGCCTGCCTGCTTTATGGTAGACGGGGCCACTTTTCAATATGTGCACTCATACACTCTCCTCCTGGTGCTGGGCCACCGCACAAGGGCTCCTCTTCCTATGACAGCACTCACCTACATGGCCCTCACCTGAGTTTCCAGTCTGCTTCCTTTTGGGGGTAGAAGGTTGTTGTTTTTTTAGTGTGTGTGTGTGTGTGTGTGTGTGTGTGTGTGTGTGTGTTTCTGTGTGTGTTTCTGTGTGTGTTATTCTGCTGTTATTTTTAGTCCCAGATCAAATGTCTATCTTCTTTCATTCCTTCTCTGGGTAATAATGAATGGGCAGGGCAGAATTTTAAATGGCAGTGAGAATGCATGCTTGGGTATGGGAAAGGGGAAGGCAAACACCAGCCAGTCTCAATAACAAACAGCAGCTCACAGGTTAAGGCTGGACCGGCTCTAGTTGGTTCAGGTTCCAGTTGGTTCCGTCATTTAAGAAGCCAGTGGGTGGCCCTAATGCCTATGTGGTGGATTAGTGTCAGGCAGGGAGTCAGTGGAGCTAACTTACCAAACCACAGCTCATGTTCAAATGTCGTCACAAGCCTATCTGCAGTGTTAGGGGGTCCTTCAAACAGTCACATGGCCACAGTCATTCCTGGTCATTAACTGGTCTCCTGTATTTTCCATCCAACCTTCCTCTTCAAGGTGTCTGGAGCATCAGTGGTCTCTGCAGTCTGCTCTTTCACACTAACATGCTCAACAGAGCCTCAAAACACACCCACATGCCTGCTCATGAACAAGGTGCTTGGGGGCATCAGAGAGAGTTCAGTGGCATCTCAGGAGCTTCATGGGGATGCTCAGGTTTTCCAGAGGAATGTGCCTTGAACCCTGGGGTGAGTAATTTATGGTTCCCATGTAGCTTCCTCCAGGAACCCCAAGTCTCAGGCCCCTGCTCCCCATAGACAGCCCTACTGTGATCCAAACAGATCTTACCTGGTCCGACTCCCACTTTGATGATATCTGCTCCGGAAAGAAGAAGCTCTTCCACCATCTCCCCCGTCACCACGTTCCCTGCCTACGAAAGAAAGAACACAGCTCTCCATCACCGGAAATGACACTCTTGTGGCGGAGGGAATATGGGGGCCATGGGGTAGTCAGTGGGGAGCTCTACTCCTGACTCCAAGCGAATGTGTGCATTGAGGCTACTGGGATTCTAGAAGACAGGAAGAAAACACTATACCCAATTCTGAAGTTGATTTGAGTCTGAGAACCAGTGAGTGTGTTCCGGGCTTCCTTCTTCTTCGACTAAATCCTAACACAGAAGCTGATGCCAGAGACCCATTTGAGGGAGTCACCTGGGTGAACTACTGACATGTGAAGCTACAGAAACATAGAATTTTAGACATAGGAAATCAATAGGGCTCATGGAACAGCTGATCAGGTTAAAAACAAAATCTCCTATGGAACCCTAAAACCACAAGCAATAAAACACACTCAGCTGATCAAACCTCGTAGCTATGGGCACAAGCTACTTAGGCATCTGTGAAAAGCCCTGGAACCAGCTCTCTAGAACCCAGGAAGGCATGGTTAGAAAAACTGACCTCATGGTTGAGAAAATACCCGAGTGGCTGTCCCTAGGGCTGGGGCTCCCAGCTTGGTACAGAAGGGCAGGCAGGCCCTGGTGGGCCATGTGCCACTGGCACAGGTTCTGTCTCCAGATGGAGTGAAACTTCAGTCCCAAGAATAGGCCTGCAAGCCAGGAAGTGGCAGGATCCATCAACCACAAGAATGCATCTACGCTGGAAATAGTACAAGCTCTCTCTGACTGCAGGAGCTCGAAAGAGCAAAAATAGCCCTTTGATTACAACTCCCTGCCCCATGGATTCTTCAGCTGGTACTCAGGAGACTTGGCAAAGTGCCCTGATTGGGTTTTCACAACCGTGCAAAGTCACATTTTGGGAAAATGCATCCTTACTCATTCTACTCCGACCAAAGCCCAAGTGTCCCTTCGCTGAATTAGTTCTGAGGGATATTTTTTTTTAATTATACAAAATAACTTGAACTCCATAGAAAAGGTTGTTAGAAAGAGGTGACAAGGCCAGTTTGAAGCTGCTTGAATATAAACACCAGCTGCCGACAGAAAACGACGACAACAGATGTCACAGATGGAGGACCGGGAGTGGGTCAGAGGTAAAGCCGGGACTGGGTCAGAGGTAAAGCCGTTTTCCTGTAAATTCAACTGGGTAGCGCAAAGACCACAGTGAGAGCTCTCTCTCTCTCTAAAAATGAAATGCTTTGCGCAAGTTGATGACGACACAATCAACAAACAACCAGCGAGAGAAAAGCATGTGTAGCCATGACAAAGGGTGACTAGATGGAAAATATGGAGAACTCGGAAGCACCATTACAGAATGCAATAAAAACAAAAAGAGGGACACATGGCTAGTGGGAAGAGGGAGTGCACTCACTTGAGTAATAGTCAAAGTTAATACGCTACCAAGAGTCTACCTTCCACCTACCAAATCAGTCATCAGAGGTTATGGTCACTAAATACTAAAAAGAAAACATCGCACGTACTCTTCCTACTGGTGGGATGTCTTTTCTAGCACAAGTTTTCCTGGAAAGAAATTCAAGCCTCAGGCGTGTGCCTGTCACTTGTCCCACAAAGTCGAAGCCTCTCTCCCAGTGAAATCATCACAAGCCTGGCCAAAGAGTTAGACACAAGGATGTGCCTGGCATTCACAAAGTGAAAAACTCTATTTCTCCAAGAGGGATGGTTCTGAGGGAAATTATGAAGAACCCAATTCAGACAAAAAGAGGACGAGACCTAACCAGAAACACAGAAAACAGTCAGACTTCGGTACGAAGTTTCCAGTTCTACATAGGTGGGCCCTCTGGCCGTGGGAGTGAGGTCTGTGGGTAGGGAGGCGCTGCTCAAGGCTGACTAAGCAGAGAGGCTGCTTTCTGTCGGTTTGAGGAACCTTGTGTAGTGAGTGGATACAGGCTGGAGGGTGTGACAGCCCATGAAAGCACAGTAGGCCCCGTCCCTATAGTAGCTCATGCATGGTCACTTCCTGGACAGCCGTGACCAAACAAAAACTATGTGCGCTGACACAGGCAGGAAGCAGCTACTGCTGGGTGTCCCCACTGTCCCAGTGTCATGGCTTACATCTGAAATATCCCCAAGGCTCATGCTAGGTCCACACAGTAGCAGTACTGACAGATGGGGCTTGGGGAGTTGAGGGCACCACTGTATCAAGAGAGGCATCATTGATGAGCTCCTAACTTCTGTGAGCTCTCGGGAGGGGGCAGGAGCTTCAGGAGACGGGGCCCAGCTGGAGAAGTGGCTGCTGAGGGAGTGTCTCTGAAAGGCACATCTTATCCTTAGCATCTCCAAGTCACTGCTTCTTATGAGGGAAGTGGTTTTTCTCTACCTAATACACCCTGCCATGATGTTTGCCTTGACCCAGACCCAGAAACATGACCATGAACTGTAACTTCTGAGACAAGAGGCCAAAATGAACCTTATTCTTCCTCAGGTTTCTGTCAGAAAGCAGACTAATAGACCCAGGGAAGAAGGCAAGTTCTACAGTCAAGGCCGTCATCACAAGAGAGACAATTCCTGGGCATGACGTCACATGCCCACGGTGTGACGAGCTGAAGAGTTGAGGCAGTAGGATGACCAACTTAAGGCCAGTGTAGACAACTTAGTGAGGCCCTATCTCAAAATTAAAAGTAAATATATGGTTGGGGTGTGGCTTAGTAGAACATTCATCTAGTACATTCAAAGCTCTGGGTTCAGTCCCCGGCCTGGAGGGCAGGGGCAGAATAAAAACAGCCCTGGTAAGCATCTGAAGCTGAAGGCTCAATGCCCAGTACCAAAAACAAAATGAGAGAGAGAGACAGAGACAGAGAGACAGAGACACAGAGAGGAAAAAATAAAATAAAATAATAGTCATACCAAGTATATATTAACCCATTTAACAAGGTATCTAGAATTTTCAGCAGGCAAATACTTAGGAATGGTTAGCCGCTCCTCTCAGCCAGCACTTTTTCCTGCCTTCCCCATGGGGCCATAGGCAAACAGCAAGGAGAGGCAGCAGGTTCAGAGAGGCCTTGACACAGTGCCAAGGCCGGGAATCGCCCATCTCTGCAAGGATTCTAAAAACACTCAGCATTCACCCAGAACCCTCTCGCTCAAAGAATACTGGATAAATTGCCTATTCTTCCTCGCTGTGCCTCTGAAAGCCAGAGAAGAGAAATTAACATTTTCAAAGCCACCAAGAGCCAAAGGCATGAAGCGTCCACGAGAGGTTTCGGAATGAACCGGCAGATTTCAGGGGTCAGCGCAGGCAGAGAATGGCTTAGGAATAAACATCTACCTTGCCAAAGCCTTCAGTGCATTGCTGGGGAAACCAACCATAGCAATGAAACACCTCCTGGCCGGCCAACAGGCACTGCAGAGGCCCTAGCTGCAGGAGGCTGCCAAGGGGCCTGTGGGAACTCCTGCTGTCCAGCCCCTCTGCTCTTAACAACCCCTGCCTCCCCCCTCGCAGCACACACGTTCTCTGTGCTTCCCACCCACGCCCCCTCCTTCCTGCACTGCCCGGTCTCCTCTGGTCTCCTCTGGTCTCCGTCTTAACAGGCTAAGTGTGGCCCTCATCACCAGCCATTTCAAGCTTGTGACATCTTGACAAGTGGTGCTTGCCTTTATACTTGTGTGTTCATGTGTGTGTGTGTGTGTGTGTGTGTGTGTGTGTGTGTGTGTGTGTGTGTCTAAGTGTGGAGGGCAGAGGTCAACCTTGGGCATTCTGCTCCTCAGGACACCATCTATGTTGTTGTTTGAAATGGGGTCTCTCCCTTTTACCTGGAACTCTCCAATTCAGATAGGCTGGCTTGCTGGTAAGCTCCAGGAATTGCCTGTCTATCTCTCTCCCTGGCACTGGGATTATGCGTGGCCCTTTTCTTTTCTTTTTTACATAGGTTCTGGGAATCAAACTCAGGTCTTTGCACTCGCGCGGCAAGCACTCTACCACTCTTCTTATTCTTCTTAGAACATGTCCACTGCCTAGGCCCTACCTGTCGTCTGTGACTCAGGGTTCAGGGCGCACGCTTTCAATGGAATGGAACTACCCACCTAAAAGCAACAGAGCAACTGTTGTGGGTACACTGCATGGGTAACAAAATAGCACCCTATATGAAGCCCATAATTATCCTCCATTTTTGAGTGTCCTAAAACTCCTTTTCCCAAGTAAGGAACAGGTGAGCCAAAAAGTCCCCGCAGGGTCAGGAGCCGGCCGACTTCAGGAGTGTGGTGGTATGAGTGCCTGTGTCCTCTCAAATCTTTGTACCCTGGAACCTGAAAGGCTAGGGCAGTGCGATCAAAGGATAAGGTCACCAAGAGGATTCTCATTGGTTACTGCTCCTTAGAGAGAACTGAGGGAGCATGTGTGGGTCTTTCTGCAATGTGAGGACACCCCCTCCAAGTTACCTATAAAGGAACAGTGCCACCGGACAGCAGGCAGACCTTGGTCTTGGACTTCCAGTAAGTTTCCATGATTTAAAAGCCACCCTGTTTATGGCATTTTGGCAGTAGCCCGAAGGGAGGCACCGAGATGGTGAGTTTAATGGTGCTGCCAACTAGCTACCAAGCAGAGCCATAAAAAAGGATGAGTGAGGCATCAGGGAAACCAGCAGTGGCAATGGCCTTCCGTCTCAGTACTCACAAACTCAGCTGGCAAAACAGCAGGGAGGAGCTCAAACATACCACGGGTCAAAAGCTGACACAAAGCACAGGATAAACTGGGCGTGGTGGCACATGCCTTTAATCCCAGCACTCAGGAGGCAGAGGAAGGTGGATCGTTGTGAGTTCGAGGCCAGCCAGCCTGGTCTATAAAGTGAGTTCGGGTCAGCCAGGGCTACACAGAGAAACCTTGTCTCGAAAAACCAAAAACCAAAAACCAAAAAACCACACACACAGACAGGATGACCACGTACAGAAAGCTTGAGGTGGCCCAACTCAAATGGTGTTTGTTTAGGAATGTGAAGTTGGCAAGACCAGGACAGCTGCCAAGAGGGAAGAGAAAGCCTGAGGTGAGAAGTCGTGGCAGAAGGGGAGGGGAGCAGCGAGATGTAGGGTTCCTGAAGCATCGCTGTGTATGCACTTTCCATAATTGATAAGGCTACCAAAGGTGTGAGGCAGAAGCACTAAGCCACCTCCTTAAGCCTGTGTCATTTACCATTAATCCTCTGTAAGCAACCTGCAAGCCATGAGGGCAGTAAACAGGAACAGGCTCTCAGCCACTAACCCTCCATGTCTCCAGAGGAATAAAGACAGGAGAGGGAGATCCCACCCTTCCAGACCCTTCCAGACCCCTACAGACCCATGCAAAGTCCCCCAGGCCCCTGCAGACCTCAGCAGCCTTGGGCCTTTCCTTCTCTCCCCATCTCATGGAATCCATGCAGGGCGCCACATCCCCAACAATACTTGTTGAGATTTCTGCAGCCTGTCAGGAAATCAGACAACTTAAGTTTTAAGGTCAGGTGCTATTCAAGGCCAGCACATCTTGGCCAGGGCCTAGGGCTTCTGCTCTTCTGGAATTCCAGCTTTGTCTTCCCTCTTAAGTAGTCCAAAGAAAGTTAGCACAGAGACTACCCTTGGGTCGCCAGATGGGGCCTGGGACTAAGTGAGCATGAGTGGTCCTGGGCAGGGGAAGGGATAGCAGCTTTACCATGCCCCATGCAGGCCTCCCCAACTAGAAAGGAAGGCATCTACCTCTCGCCCCATACTGCCCAGGGGCAGGTGAACAAGGACAAAGGAGTCTCAACGCGCAGTGTAAGGGACGGACTTGGCCTTCTGTGCTCTCTTCCGAAATTGGTTTGGTTATTTTATGTTAGTGTGGGATTATGATAAATGCCCAGACCTAAGAGCACGGACTGCCCTTCCAGAGGTCCCGAGTTCAATTCCCAGCAACCACTTGGTGGCTCACAATCATCTATAATGTGATCTGATGCCCTCTTCTGGGCTGCAGGCATACATGCAGGCAGAGCACTGTATACATAATAATAAATACATTTTAAAAAAAAGATTCCTGATCTACACTAAATGTGGAATAATCGTTCCTAGTCTTTACCAAGATGCTGGAAACCAGAGAGGGAACTGGCATCACACTGAAATACCCGGAGAACTTAAGAGATGCAGAAGAAAGCTGAACTTTTAGTCTCACATGCAACAAACCCATGAACGTGTGGGTGTTTTCCCAAGCACGAAATAATTCCCAGCAGAATGTCCTCCAACTTAACTCCATTCAGATGGTACCTGGACATGGTGTCAGACCCCACAGATCTGAGCTCAGTCCCACAAGACTGCTTCACACACTGAAAGCCAACCCGGAGCAGCAGGCTCCACAGCTCCTGCCTGGCTTGCTCTCAGATCCAAGGTTCGCTGACCACCTCCTCAGGCAGTTTGCTAGAGTGGCTGCTAGAGACAGACACACACACACACACACACACACACACACACACACACACACCTCGGGAAGCCGGCTAACCAACTTAGCAAAGGATGTAGAGAAGTCAGATGAAGATCTACCCCAAGGGAGGGCAGGGACTTCAGACAAGCGGTGTCAGGAATCCAAAGGCTCAACAGACAACATTTCTCCTGATGGCTTTATCATTAGGAAATCTATCTCAGGAAGTCCAGGCCTGAGCATGAAGGGGTTCCCCAAAAGGCCTCAGCTGAAGGTGCTGTACGGGGGTGACTGGATCAAGAGGGCACTGCTTCCACCGATAGATTAATCCACCGAGGAGTTCAGAGGGAAGCAGCTATCAAGGAGCTAGAGGAGGCCTCACTGAAGAAGGTAGGTAGATAAGGCACGTCTGTGAAGGGCAATACCTTGACCCTGGCCCATTTTTCTTCCCAGGAGGTGATCTCTGTATTACTTGTTGGTGTTGTTTGGTTCTTTTTGTTGTTGTTGATGTGATAAAATACCGTGACCAGATCATGACCAAAAGCAACTTAGTTTAGAAAGGTCCTTAAAAAGACAACTGAACTCCATTCAGCAGAGACAATGTCTGACTGCCAACTTCCTGACAGGGAAATGTAAGGCAAATAGGTCTGAAAACATGGTGGTGCCATAAGGCGAATCATGAGCAGCCATGTTTATCAGGATTGGATTTATGTTTTACAAGAAAGTTAGTCCTTCTGGTCTTCCCTAGAGTCTACTTGTCCCTTTCTTGGAGATTGAAAACCACTCTTGCGACAACAGCTGTGGAAAAGAAACAAGCCCCCACCCCCACCCCACCCCCACCCACCCCCACACTCCCTGCACACTGCATCTTTATTGTTCCCATCTTGAAAGCATTCTACCATGCTTACCATGATGGTGTGCTCAGGAAATTTGGATCGGACCAGTTTCACGAATTCCACGAAATGTTCCGAATACCCATTGGCCACATCCAGGCAGATGAACCTCACCTGAGGCACGGCTTCCAAGACACAGCTCATCTTTTCAAGATCATTCTGCCCACTGCCCGAACTCACGGCTACGTGCTGTGGCAAAGTGAAGCAAGGAAGACAGCCGTGAACAGCAGTATTCCAAGAAAGCCCCTCCCTCCATCCTGAGACCCTCTGAGGTCTACCCTGAGCTAACACAGAGGCTCTGTGCAAGAGACAAACAGCCGTAGAGGTAAGAGAGACCTGCTCCTTCCATGAGCTAAACTTCATGTTTTCTTTCCTACCCTCGACTTAGACTCATCCTTGGACCAGGGTCTTGGCAACAAAACCTCACAGTAAACAGATTCTGATATGCTCGGGAGACCTTGTTCTTGACTTCTGCTTCATTTTTCAGGCTTGCTGTCTGAAACTCTGTGCTGCTCGGGGAGCTACTGACACAAATGTGTCATGTGGGGAAACTCCCAGAAGGGTAACGTATAGGAAGTTTCCAGAAATAACAACTGAGGGCCACAGGCATTTACAGATTAAGGAACTATGTGGCTAGGTTGTGACTCAGCTGCTAGAGAGCTTACAGTCATTCTCTACCTACAGAGCCCAAGGCCAGTCTGCACCACAGGACACCTGTGTGACATTTAGCGTTATCAACTTGAGAGAGTCTAGAAGGAACGGCGAGACAGGCCTCAAGGGCATGCCTTTGGGAAAGTCCTTGACTGCCATGACTTGAGGTGGGAGACCTGCAGCACCGTTCCTTTGCTGGGATATGTGTGAATGGAGAAGCAGAGCTGAGCAGCAGTGTGCATTCCTGGCTCTCTGCTTCCTGATTGTGGATTCACGTGACCAGCGGCTTCAAACTCCTACCGCCTTGACTTCCCTCCCAGGGCAGTCTGCACTCCTGAACTGTGAGCCGAAATAAACCCTCCCTAACGTTGCCTTTGTCAGAGTTATTTCAGCTCAGAAACGGAGGATGAAAACTAAGACATCATATCTCAAAATGAACAAATAAAGAAAACCAGGGGCTGGAGAGATGGTTTTTGTGGTTAAAAGTGCTTACTGCTCTTGCAGAGGGCACAGATTTGGCTCCCAGCACCCACACAAATGCCTATAACCATATGTAAGGCCAGTTCCAGAGGATCCAACACCTTCCTCTGGCCTCTGTGGGTACTAGGCATACATGTCATGCACAAACATATATGCAGGCAAACACACACATAAAAATAAGCCTTTTAAAAAAATACACCCAAGTTGATGTGGATTTTTTGTTGTTTTGTTGTTATGCATGTGATATATATGCACTAATTAGCTACATATCACTTGCATTGTATAAGGCATTACAAGTCATACAGAAATTATTTCATTCTACAAAGGAGCTGTATAGGTTACATATAGATTCATTACAGGATCTGAGCAACCAAGGACGTTGGCATCTACAAGAAGCCTGAAATTAGACACCCAACCACTAGCATGAAGCATCTACATTGTTCAGAGTCTCTGAACAATATGTCAAACATGAAAGACTTTATATTGTGCCAAAATTATTTTATCTCTTAAGCCAACATTTTTGTAGTAAAAGTCCATACCTAATTAAACCATGGTGACAGCAGCCATGCCAGCAGCCACAATCATTATCTTATTACGAATGATCTGCCCACAGAGAGGCAGGCCAGGCCTTACTGCTGCGTTTGGCTTAGAACCAGTGGAATGTACTGGAAGGAAACTCATTCATGTTACAAGAGGGTTTATGACATCATTTTTAAACACCCATTTACTTAGTGGCTTCTAAGACATAGCAACACAGCATGTAAGTCATCTATATTGGCTACTTTTATGTCAAGTTGACACAAGCTGCAGTCGTTTTGGAAGAGGGAACCTCCATTGAGAAATGCCCCCTACTAGACTGGCCTGTGGGCAAGCCCGTGGTACATTTTCTTGATTGATGTGAGAGGGCCAAGCTCACCATAGGCAGCGCTGGCCCTGGACTGGTGGTCCCCGGTGATATACGTAAGCAGGCTGAGCAAACATGAGCCAGTAAGCCACACTCCTCATGACCTCTGCTTCAGTTCCTGCCTGTGTCAACTCCCTGCCCTGACTTCTCTAGATGGTGGACTGTACACTCAATGGACACACTGCAGGATGAAATAACCCTTTCCTGCCCAGGTTGCTTTTTGGTCATAGTGCTTCATCACAGCAACAGAAACCTTAGACTAAGCTTAGACCAAGCCATCACCTTGAGTACGCAATGATTTTAGCATATTTAGTTATGTCATTAGTATAGAACATTCTCCTGGTTCCCAGGAGGATTTTTTTTTTTTTTAATAGCACGAGATACTGAATACTGAATGTAGGGTGTCATGCACTTGTCGGTCCTCACGGGTAAATCCTAGCTGAGCTATATCCCAAGCTTCTCTCTAATTTTCTTATTTCAGAGGCAGGCTAAGTTGCCCCTGTTGACCTTGACCTTGAGCTCCTCCTGCCTCAGCCTCCAAAGTAGCTGAGATTATAGGCTATGGCGCCAGGCCTGGCTCTGAATGATTGATAGACTCTTTGACTCCTTCCTCCTGCTACCAGGCCCAGACAACCATGTCTCCATGTATTTGGCCACCATGGGCAATTAGTGTCCATGAAATCACACTTGTGGGCTTTTGTGTTTGGTTTTTACCCAGAAAAATGCTCTCAGGGTTTTTCATACTACAACATAAGCCAGCACTTCAGTCCCTTTGTGGCTGGATATCATTTGATCATATTGATGCATTTTATTTCTTTGTCCATCAACTAGACATTTCAGTTGTTTAGTTTGCATTTGCTACTTTTGGGCTATTATAAATGTTATGAGAATTCATGAACAAGTGTGTGTGTGTGTGTGTGTGTGTGTGTGTGTATGGATGGTTTCATTTCCTCTAGAAATGGGACTGCTGGGCGACATGGTAACCCATGTTTACTCTCGTGAGTGTCTTAGTCAGGGGTCACTATTGCTGTGAGGAAACACCCTGACCAAAGCAACTTTGAGGTGAAAGGGTTTATTTGGCTTCTGCTTCCAAGGAAATCACGACACAGCAGGCAAGGACCCTGGAGGCAGAAGCTGATGCAGAGGTCATTTGGAAGGGTCTTGCTTACTGGCTTGCTCCTCATGGCTTGCTCAGCCTGCTTTGTTATAGGGTCCAGGGATGGCCCCACCAGCTATGGGCTGGGCCCTCCCTCATCAATCACTAAGAAAATGCCCACAGCCTGATTTATGGAAGCATTTTCTTAATCGGGGGTTCCCTCCTCTCAGATGACGATTGCTTGTGCTAAGTTGACATAAAAGTTTGCAGCACAAGGAATTTTTAGGCCATTCACAAAGCAGCCTCAGCTCCTATGGTACCCCCAATATATATGAGCATTCCCATCTCTCCACATCCTCACTACTTCTCACACCATTCTCATGACAGCCAGCCTGGCAGGTGTGTGTATAAGGTATTGAAAGACAAGACAATTCGTTGTAATTAGGATGCACTGTCTGTAGCCAGGGGGGAAAAAATCACTTAGGTTGCATTCACCTGGAACCCCCTAGCAGGACACAAGTCCTTCCCCAGGAGCTAATGATGGATGTCTACTCTCCAAGGGGAAGCCGACTTCACAGGTAATTCCTGGTTTTCCTCAGTGGAGCCCTGGCAGTGACCCACTAGCCTCCTGTGTACAGACTCAGATGCTCTTGACATTGCTGACGACTTTTATTCCCCCCCTCAGCCCTTGTCACATAAAACACCCGTCATTGTCATCATACCTGCAGGCACTCGGGGTGGTTTTCCGCGAACCGTTTCCAGTCATCCAGGGAGTAATGCTTGTGAACTGCTGTAAACATGGCATGCTAGGAAACAAAACCAGATTGTCAGGAGGGAGTCAGGGGAGCCTGTCTCCCTCTCTGCGTGCTGGGGTAAGGCACAGATAAAAGCATCTGCGGCTGCCATTCATGCCTAATTTGTTCTGAATGTGTCCCTGGGAGCCAAAAACAAACAAAGGTGTGTGCCGTGAAGCAATGGATCATAAAATGGTCTCCTGCTCTGATATGATCAGACCATGTGTGCTCAGCCTGGGAATCTCTGTCCAAAGGCAAGAGCGGAAATAAAGGGGCTTTTCTACCCAGCTGGCCACCTAGCTCTTGCCCACACCCAAGGCAGGACAAGAACATACATGTAAAAGATCCCCAAGATCAGGAGAGTGACCATCCTAATGCAAGCTTATGCTTAGCCAACCAAGGGACCTTGCCTTACACCCAAAGCTCCCTCCAATTCCCAGCCTAAACACATCTTGCTGAAAGCCAAGGGGGTAGTTACATAAATAACCACACCTCTCTGGCTATTGAACCAGACTTTACCACCTTTGGGCCAATGCTTTGCAGACACCACTGACTTCTCAGGACAACTTTAAACAGAATGATTATCATTATGAGCAGAAATAGGGTTTAAGGAATTTAAGAAATACATAGCAAGGCTGGGTAGGGTGGCACATGCTTAAAACTCCAGCACTTAGCACCCTGGGAGCTGAGGCTAAAGGACTGGGGCGGGAGGAGGCCAACCAGAGCTACATAGCAAGACCCTACCTCCAAAGGGGGCGTGGGGCAGAGGAAGAAGAACTAACTAATTTAGCAATTGCTCACAGCCATGGCCAGACTCAAACTCCCCTGTTCCGAGGACTCTCCTCTAACCTCTGAATTGCCCCTACACCTCCAATTTCCCACTCTAAAATCCCATGACTATATTAGTTCACATTGTCTATGGATCCTAAAAATAGAAAACTCACAGAACCCACATATGGTTATCTCTGCCTGTGTGGGCTATGCATTCCTTATGGCTATGCATATCCCATAGAAAAGGGAAGGGCACACAGCAAGTTCCAGGTTATTCAATGAGTAACAATCAAGGGTACAGACAAACCAGGCTGCGTATAGATCCCTGAGCCCCACATCCTTTAACCCTGTTAGCTTGCTATCACTATAATAAAGTACCTGAGGTGATTAACTTAGAACAAACAAAGGTTCATACTGGCTTGCTCTATTGAAGGGCCCATTGATCTTGGGACTGTGGCATGTCAGCACATCATGGCGACAGGACAGAGCAGATCAAAACTATTCACCTTATACCCAGTCAGGGAGTAGAGGAAAGAGGAAGACACTGGGGTCCCACACTCCATTTCAAGGCCACACCTCTAATGACCTAATGACTTCCTGCTAGGCTCAATCTCTTAAAAGGCTCTACTACCTTGAAAAGCACCACCCTGAGAAACATCCTTTAACACATGGGTTACATGTTCGGGGACACGTTCTCACAGCACAGCATACACTAAAAATTCGTTACAAACAGTCATTAATGACAAAGCAAGGAAAAGATTAGGAGGAAAACACATCACTTCCTTTAGCAATTAATTTCTTTGCCTCAGACTCCCCTCTGGCAAAGGCTTAGAGCTGACAAATGGCCAATCCTCAGTGAGGTGGAGGACCCCCAACTCCACTTTCTGAGCTCATAATTTGACACACTTTTCCTCCTCATCGCTGCCTAATGATGAATCCCAGTGCCTCCTGTGGTCAGACCTGCTGCCCCACAGTGAGAAGCTGTTCCGACTAATTGCCTTTCTCTTTGTACTTGGCAGACGTGACCAACAGAAACATATACACAGCTCCCGTGCTCATCATCAAGAAACACTCCAGTCTGGGATGTGGAAGATTCCCACACCCGGCACACAGCTCTGTGAGGCAGCAAACACTTACAACTGACGTCTCCTCCATGTTTCCTGAGGCCAAGATACTAGTGAGGAGAAGCCTTGAACTTGCCTTGGGATCCATACATTTGGAGATGTGTCCTACTGATTCTGGGGTCACTTTGGGTTTGTGTCCTCCCTCTCTACTTCACTGACAGCCCTGGGGCAAGATGTCCCTCCTCTTTCTCTGTCTGCCTCAGTTTCCTCATCTGCAAAAGGACCCTACCCCCATGGAGCGATGGCATTCCCCAACACAAGGTATTAAAAGCTACAAACGCACATGCAAAGTGGTTGTCGTCAACTTAAAGATAATGGCCTCTCTAATATGGCATCCAGCCTGTTGCCTAACTTCCTTTTGAAAGCCTGATTTCTAAAACCATTACAGGCATTTTCACAGGAGAGCCAGAGGCAGATCTGGACCATTTCACAGAGGGCAGAGTTCAGACGTGGCACATCTTTTGACTACAGAAGAAGGCCCGGATGTGTTTCTTACGACAATCAGACTCAGCAAAAAATGACAGAGTCCAGGCACCTGACACCACTGCCACCACCCTCCCCTAAACAGTGGAGGATCTCCTGAAGTGGTTGAGCCTGTGACATTACCTGTGACATTACCACAGCCATCTCAAAGGTCCCCACGGTGTCCATGTTGGCCACAATGATGGGAATTCCTGAGTAGGTCTGCTTTGAGTTTCGAAACGTAAAGGTCCGCTCGAGATCCACCTATTTTTGCAAAAGGGGAAAGAAATGAGAGGTGGCAGAACTCCCAGTATTCAGAGTCAGTAGGGAGGACACCAAGGATGAGTCTGGCCCTCAGGCCCTAGAATCTCTTAGAGCTCTGGCCTGGTGTCCCAAGGACAGGAGAGCCCCCCAAGGAAACCAAGCAGCAGGGTACACCCCTCTACAAAAGCTCAGACAGTCCCCTCTGTCCCCGCACACCTGGATAAGATGCTGGATCTATGTATAAGCTGTCCCCATCAGCCTCTCCAATCCCACTGCCACCCTCTCTCTGCATCCTGTCTCACGCATGTTCACATGATTATTTCCGCTGGCTCCAAGCACTGGAGGGCCCATTCCTCCTCTAGAAAAATCCAACCACTCTTCCCCAACGACAGTAGCCCTTCCTCCTCCTCCCATCAGGTCCTTCCCATGCCCTGTTCACCTTGAACCACACTCCAGAGTTACCAGCACTGAGCTACAATTCCTTAATCCTTTGCCTCTCACTTCCGGCAGCTTTTTTTGTGATTATGAGAGCTGGAAGGCAATACAATACACCCATCTGTTTCTCCAGAGAGACACTTGTTCCTCTGATGGCTGTAGGGAGGGCCCCCACCAACTCTCCCGGAGTTCCCACTTGAGTGCACATGTGACTGTGAGCTGTCAGCAATCCAGTAGGATGCCCAGCCAGGACTGTGTGGGCTTGGCAGAACGATGTGCCAAAGCTGGGTCCTCACAGAGAGCTGGCGGCGTCAGAATTACCTGTGACCCCGGGTAGTCTTGTGCTTGAGCTTATCACAGAGAGGCCACTCCTAAGACCCCGGTTCTTAAATGCCCGTCTGTCTGGGTTTGACCAAACATGGGTGCCAAGTGAGAACCTGGAGGATACTGAAGGACAAGGCGAGATCTGGACTGCCCCCATCCCTTGGTTCCAGCTTTCCCAGCAGGGTCCAATGTCTCTCACCAACTCTCACCCTATTGCTACTGCCAAGCTCTCAGCTATGTCAGGAGGGATTTCAGTAGAGGAGATGTCTGTCGATAAAGTGCATGCCTTGCAAGCATGAGAACCTAAATTAGGATCACCGGAAGTACTGGGAAGCCAGGTACATGCCTAGTATATCAGCCATGAGGATACAGGAGGTGGAAACAGTTGATTCCTTAGTGCTCTTAGGCCTGGCTAGTCTGACCAACTTGGTGAGGCTCCAGGCCAGTGACAGATTTTGTCTCAAACAAAAGATAGAAAGACCCTGAGGATCCACACCAAAGATTGTCCTCTGACCTCCATATATACACCATGCACACGCCTTACACACGAGCACACACACACACACACACACACACACACACACACACACACTGTAGATTAATAAATTTCCCATTTGAAACACCCTGCATCACCCATTGCTTTGACTGAACCCTAAGTAACACAGACCACACTAGAAGTGACCTGTAAAGAAGAAACTTGAACTTTCAGCCTCTGAAACAATTTAGTCCTACATGGACCCCACTGCCTGAGTACATACAATTGCCATCTTCAACCAGTGTTCTCCTTGTGTCCCTCTTTTCCATTTCATTCAACCTGCCCTTCACAGCCTGCATTAAGTCAGAGCACACTGTGTGCTACACCTCAGAACTTTTCAGCCGTTTCATTTTCTTGCTTCTACAAGTCGGAAAGGCTTCCTGGCTTGCTGGTGTCATAAAATGACTGTGCTAGCCCTCAGCAGAGCAGTCAGGGAGAGGAAGTGAGATGCTGGCTGTTATTCCATGAACTTCCAGGAGGTGTCTCAACCCTTTCTGGATTTCCTCTCTTGGTTAAAGCAAGTCTAGCTGACACCCCCCAGGATGTCTGAAAGAGGCAACTTTGCAAGAAGGCCCTCCCACTTTGGGGCCAGATTGAAAACAATCAGAAGTCCTGGTCTCAAACACTCTTGTAATTCATCCCAAGATGCACTCTCTGTCCCCAGCTGTTTTTCCCCATTGGCACGCCAAAAGCTATCTGCAGTACACACACACACACACACACACACACACACACACACACACACACACACACAGTGGGGGGGGGAGAGATGGGGGGGGAGAGGGAGAGAGGGAGAGAGAGAGAGAGAGAGAGAGAGAAAGAAAGAGAGAGTGCGCCCTTCACTTCCTATCTCCACTTTTTACCAGGCTCTGGCCAGCAAACTTTTCCCTCCCAAATGACATAAGGCAGATTCCTCCCAATACTTGGTTCTAAGAATGAGAAATTAAATTATCTGCCCTAATCTTATCTACCCAGACACATACACACCCCCAGAACAGTCCTCTTGTTCACTGAGAGATAACGACTTCACCCCGGCCTCCCAGGCCTTTACTCTGCCACCACTGCTGAGTGCCCCAGATAAAGCACCCCCAATTTCCCACTCAGAAAGTAGCAAACTATACCCCCCCCCTTTGACCCCAAAATAACTTCTGTTCTCTTCAGTGAGTCAGTCTGATCATTACCCAGCATCCTGCAGGTCTAAAGTACACACTGACATGTAATGAGTCAAGCTTAAGGAGCTACTACCGGAAATAAGCTCCACACCCCTAACAAAAGTGATCACTCACAGATGGGGCAGAAAGGCACCGATATGGGATGCCACAGGGAACTGGCCCTGCTGCCCACCCACACTTCCTCCCCCAATCCTTAAGAGCATACATGGCCACGCCTGTATGTTAGGCTCCACAGACACTCGCCCACACGGTCCTAAGCAACTGCTACCTGACTCTGGGGTGAAAGAGGATGCCCTAGAAGCAAGGCTGGCCTTTGGGAAAATATTCAGGGAAGTGGTCCACAAAGGCCCCCCGGATCAGATCGGAGTCACTTGGGGAGTGAAGTCCAGCATCCTGACTATCTGAAACAAGCCTTCTGAGTGCTGATGGGGCCCAGGAAGCTCCTCCATTGCTTCTGACGGGCTCCTACCCAGCCTCACGCCACTGTGAGCCACACAGTCCCTAAGGGGAAAAGGAATCATATGTCAGAGCAGTGGTTCACATAGTGAAAGCCTTCATGAGGATCTCCCCAAACCTGTCAAGGCCTCCTCAATCTCTATCAATCTAAGCTTCTGTGCTGGAAACTATATATTTTGGAGTGTCTCCCCAAGTGATTCCCCTGCACACGTGACTGAGGGCAAGTCTGGACAAACCTTCTAATTCCACAAAGCAAAGTGTACATAGGCTGTTACAGGTTGAATTGTGGCTCCCCCAAATGGCATTGAAGTCTGAGCCCCAGTACCTGTGAATGAAACCGTGTTTAGAAATTAGGATCTTTGCAAGGGACCAAGTTAAGATGAGGTCGCGTAGGGTGTAGAATAGCCCAATATGACTGATGTTCTTATCAAAAGAGGAACCACTTGCACACAAGCACACCAAAGGAGGACAGCTTACAGAGATGAAGTTAGGGGCTAGACTTGGGCATCTGCGTGCCAAGGATGATCAAAAGTAGCCAGCAACTGTCAAGAGAACAAAGCGACAGCCTGGGACAAAGCAACAGCATGGGAGAATAGCAAAGTAGAAGGATCCAGAGGGTCCTAGAAACCTATAAGTAGAACATTATGATAGGCAGATTTGAGCCCAGGGGTCCTGCTCAAACTAAGGTACCAGCCAAGGACAATATAGGCGGTAAACTTTAAACCCCTACTCAGATCTAGCCAATGGTCAGAACATTCTCCACAGTTGAGTGGAGAGTGGGATATAACTTTCTCACGTACTCTGGTGCCTCACATTTGACCATGTCCCCTGGAGGGAGAGACCTGGTGGCACTCAGAGGAAGGACAGCAGGTTACCAAGAAGAGACTTGATACCCTATGAGCATATACAGGGGGAGGTAATGCCCCTCAGGAACAGTCATAGGGGAGGGGAATAAGGGGAAAATGGGAGGGAGGGAAGAATGGGAGGATACAAGGGATGGGATAAACATTGAGATGTAACAAGAATACATTAATAGGGTTGGAGAGATGGCTCAGCGGTTAAGAGCCCTGACTGCTCTTCCAGAGGTCCTGAGTTCAATTCCCAGCAACCACATGGTGGCTCACAACCATCTATGATGTGATCTGATGCATACTGTATACATAATAAATAAATCTTTAAAAAAAACAAACAGAAAACAACAAAATATTTAAAAAAAAAGAATACATTAATAAAAAAAAATAAAAATAAATAAAAAGTAGCCAGCAAATCAGCAGGAGCTGGGGAGATGCATGGGACAGGCGCTGTCTCTCTCGCAAACAGCTCTAAGGAGAAACCCACCCAATGAATAATACACCTTGATCAGGGCCTTCCAGCCTGCCCAGCTGGGAAACAAACAAACAAATCAGCCACCTCATCTGTAGCTCGGTGTCAAAGCAGCCACGAGATACAAAGTCAAGGCAATAAAATGTGTAGTAACAGAACTCAAACTAACTGCTGGCCCTGCCCTGTTCTTTATTCCCTATGGGCCAGCTTGTCACATATGGGGATGCCTAGCCCCAACCCTCCTCAGTGGCTCAACAATCATGACAAGCATTATAAGCATTTGCATTTGCCCTATCCTAGGACAAGTGGATGGTTCGCTACCATGAATGTTCTTCAATACCCAACTTTCAAAATCCTGTATTAATATGTTAAAACCAACCAAACAAACAAACAAACAAAAAAACCAACAACAACCACCAAAAAACTCTTGTTGGCTGGGGAGACAGCTCGGTCATTAAAGTGTTTGTGGTACAAGCTTAAGGACCTGAGTTTGAGCCCCAGAACTCAAGTTAAAAAAACAAAAAACAAAAAACCAGGTCGAGCAGCACACTTGTAATCCCCAGGCCTAGGAAGGTGGAAACAGGCAGGCCTCCCTGGATCTTACTGGCCAGCCAGACTAGACTTCTCGGCAAGTTCCAGGCAGTTGAAAAACCCTGTATCAAAAATAACAGTAAAAAGGTGAACAGTACCCGAGGCATTACACCAGAGGCTGACTCTAGCCATCATATTTGCCTCTATGCACATACATGAACATCTACATATGCACTAACATGTACACACAAGCAAAATTCTTACTTAAGACCTGGGGTGGGGTGTTAAAGCCACGATTATGTCCCACAGAAAAATGAAATCCCCATGTGTTTCAGATAAACCCAAATGTCTTAACACAATCAACAAATCCCATGGCACTTCATTCGTTGGTATCGTGACGTGACGTTAGACTCTTGGGAGACGACAAGCCTGCTGCCCCATAAATGCATGTCTAAGTGCATCACCCCTCCCTGTCCCCTGCCTCTGGACCAAATTCCGTTTTCTGTACACTAGTAAAAATACTCCGGCAGGAGTAGTAAACTCCTCGGTAGGAGATTGCTCTATCTTTTTGCCCTGCTCCCTAAGACTCCTTCAGGCCTGGCTCTGAGCAAACTGTTGCCTTGGCACAACCCCTCCCAACCAGATCCCCGCTCCCTAGTGGTGTCCACTTTCTCCTGTGCCTCCCTCCCTCTCAAAGCTGCTGAGATGCTGATCGCCTATGCACTGCGGAGTTTCCAACTTGCATCACATCTCAAGCCCCTGGCTGTGCCCGCCTGGAGTAAAAATCAAGTATCACAAAAAATGGAGGTGGGGCGTTAGAGATGCTACGGGTAGTTCCTTATGCAGTGCCAGGCAGGCAAGCCACACTACGTGAGCTCATCCAGGAGGTAGGAGTGGCGGGCCCCAGGAGCCTAGACCACAAACTGTCCGAACAGCCATGCCAGTCAACTCTCTCACAAAAGCTACAGTATGAACAACAGTCTTCGAGGGCATCAATTTTCGCTTCGACAGGTATCCACAGACTGCCAAGATTCAGCCCACGCTAGGACGTTAAGAGTGGCCATCAGCACAAGTTACAAAACCAAGGGTCCCGTGGCATCGTACTGTTCACGTAAATACTAATACTGCACCCTCCCAAGAGCTATCCCAGTTCAGAAAACGCATAGATCCTTGTTTTGTACAGATAAATATGTATTCATTTGCAAGTAATTGGCTCTAAATAAACTTTAAATGAACAAACACCAAGGCCACAAAATTATTAGTCAGTACAGAATGCAAACACTTCATCCTGGTCTGGGTTTAGGAACTTACTGGCTCCTAGTTTTTATTCAACAATCCAGATTATTTTCTCTAGTGTTTATTTTTGCCCTGTTATTTAGCACCTGAAAGTACAAGATGAAGGGCAGCTCCAGGGACATCTAATCTGAAAGGATAAGGGGTCCATCACTTCTCCTATGCCCCACCCCCACTTCCTGTCTCCAATGGCCCTGTTTAGGGAAAGTGACTTGGTTCTACTCGCTCATTGGCTAGCTCAGGAGACAGTCCTAATCCATACCAACTCTCAGCTGGCAGCTGTAAGGCACTGCAGTCAGTCGAGTCTGGGCACCTGGAGCGAGTTGTTTGCTGAGGGGATTTATTTCTGGTCTTGTTTGTGGAGCAAGAGGGATGGTGCCGGCATGCTGGCTTAGCTTCCCAGTGTTTATTCCTTGGGCTCAAACTCTCAAACCCTGCCCTTTCAAGCTCTTCCTTCTGAGTTCCCCCCACAGAGCAAAACCACCGTCCCGGAACAACTCCTCCAGCGGGCTCCGCCTTTCCAGAAAACTATTTATCCTTCAAAGTCTGACCTCGGCCGGCTCCCTTCTCCACCTGTTCCCAAGCGGTCATGTTATTATCGTACAACTAACTTCCAAACGGCCCAAATGACCCTCGGGCCAGCGCCGAACACTCGTCTCACTCTGGGCTGGAACTACAGGCTGTCCAGTACCTCAGGGTGCCACCAAGAAGTAGGTCCCCAAGCTCTGCCCCAGCAAGACCATTTCAACTCAGAAAGAAAATCTCGAACTTGAGAGTAGGGAGAGCCCGGTTTTTCTGCCTTGTTCGCAAACATTCCACCGCAGGACCTGCTGCTAAATCGGCAGAAGCAGGTCCCAGCACCAGGGGACACTGCTCCAAAAATCCAAGAATCTGCAGTTGCGCTTCTCGTCCTTTTCATCCTAGCCTCTCCGCACCTCTCCTCCCCGAGTGCCCCTCTGAGACCCACTCCTTCAAAAGTCACTGGTCACTTGGTTGGTTGATCTTAGCTCCTCTGCGGTCGAGTTTCAGTGCGAACTTCCCCAAGCCCACCTACGGTAGGCAGCGCATTTAAAATTCCAGGCCCGAACTAGGCTCCCTTATCACTGACCCGAAAGACAGTCCAGGTGTAAGAGAACGCCGACTGGCCTTCAGGAGGAGAAGAGGGTGTGACGCCCCTGCCTCCGGCACAGATAAGACACCCTGTAGCACCCCTTGCACCCACTTCCCCCTTGCCACCCCGAAGGCAGCATGACAGCGGCCCCCCACCTCGGCTCGGCTCTTGAGGCTGCTCCGCTTAGGTCGCAGCAGAACATCCTTGAAGTCGAGTTTAAGGTCTGCATCTATGCGGGGCATGGTGCTGGCGGTGCGTGGTTGCTTCCTGCGGCGACGGAAGAGGTGCAAAGGCAGGCGTCAGCCAGGGGCTGCGGGGCGCGTGCGTACAGCGGCGCCGGGATGGCTGTGCGCAGACCGGTGCTCGGCGAGCCCGGTGCGCACGCCGTGTTTTTATGCCCGCACGCCGGGAGCCCCCAGCACAGTTCCACCCGCTTAGAGCCCACGGGACGCGCCCCGCCCCGGCTTCCAGATCCCGCCCACATCCCCCCCCCTTCCTAAGATGAGCCCTGCCCCCGGGGCCCTATTGGCTCCCCCGCTCCCTGCCCCGCCTTAGCCCAGCAGCTTCTGCCTGAATCAGGTCTGCTAGGCAGAAAGAACCCTAGAGAGCTCTGGGCAGGGACTGAGTTGTGAGATGGATGATGATTAGAGGAAGACCTCCAACCAAAGACCTGCAACAAAGTCTCCCATTCCCCAGAGTGTGCCCTAGTCTGTCTCCAAAGTTACCAAAGGAGAAGCCAGGGGAAGCACGGCCTTGCCAGTTACCAGCGCAATTAGGAGACCAAGAGTGTGGGGTGTTTTCTTCCCTTCTTCCATTCTTTCTTTCATTCTCTCGTTCAGACAGGGTCTCACTATGTAGGTCTGGCTGTCCTGGATGTCACTATGTAGACCAGGCTGGCCTCAAAACTCTACCTCCCTAGTGTGGCTTCCTGAGTGAGTACCGGGATTAAAGTCACTAAGCCTGGCTGTAGAGGGTGGCCTTCTTTATCCGTGGCAAAACCGTCAGAGCCAAAGGAAACTTATAAACCCCCTCTGCGAAAAAAGAGCAGGCCCACTTACTTGGTCCAAAACTAGGCTCAGCTCCTGCTGAACGCTGGCAAGGAGAACAAAAAAAGGCTGCTGGCGGTTAAGTCAAAGCTCACGCGTAGCATTTCTCAGGAGTCTTTGTATACCTGTGATTACATATCACAGGCCAAAGCTAACCTCCAGGCTCCTCCGGTCCCTAGTAATATGCACTTGTTGTTAATGTCAAGGTGCAGGCCAGGTGTGTTGACACACGCCTTTAATCCCAGCACTTGGGAGACAGAGGCTGGTGGATTGCTGTGAGTTCGAGACCAGCCTGGTCTACAAAGAGAGTCAAGGACAGCCAGGGAGTCACAGAGAAACCCTGTCTCCAAAAAAACAAAAACAAAAACAAAAAACTAAAATAAATAAATATAAAAAGAAAGAAAAAAGAAAAGAAGACATCGCCTTCTGGTTCTCTTCTCCTTCACTATGCTAATTCTCAGGCTATTCCTGCTCACCTGCTCTCCTCCTTCCTCCTTGGAAAGGGCAGGACTTTCCCTCCATATTTTGTTATATTCCCTCTCTCTCTCTCTCTCTCTCTCTCTCTCTCTCTCTCTCTCTCTCTCTCTCTCTCCATTATTTTCTCTCTGCCCGGGACTCTTCCAGATGCCTCTGGTTGTTCTCTGGTTCCTATGGACAATAAAAAGTGTGATGGTTTGAATAAGAGTGGTCCCCATAGGCTCATGTATTTGAAAGCTTAGTAGCCAGGAGTGGAACTATTTGAAAGGATTAGAAGGATTAGAAGGTGTGGCCTTGTTGTAGGAAACGTGTCACTGGTACTGAGCTTTCAAAATGCCATGCCAGGCCCGGTGTCATACCATCTGCTTGCCATGTTGTCTGTCATGATGGTAACAGACTAAACTTCTGAAACTGTAATCAAGCCCCAATTAAATGCTCACTTTTATAAGAGGTGCGGTCCTGGTGTCTCTTCACAACCATAGGACAGTGACTAAGAAAAAAACCTTCTCCGGTGGTTTCTGTACTGTGCCCCCACTCACAGAGAGGCTAACATTTTTGACTTCTCTAATTTCATTCTCAGTTTGCCCACTAAATGGCTGAGACAGGCCTCTGGTGTGCTCAAGAAGAAATTATTGGAAGGTTATCCAAAAACAAAAACAAGCCAATAAAAAAAATAAAAAACAGAGCTAGAGTTGTGTAAGTCAGTGGCAAGTTCCAGCTGTAGCAGAAAAAAAGCAAGGCTTACAGAAATGAAGTGTCTTGGGGCCTCTGCCTAGGTTAGCAACTTGGTGACATTCCAGTTGGGTGACCTTAAGAGTGTCTGACTCAAATACTTTTGTAGGTTAAAAGGAGAGGTTAGTGTTCGATGGTGGTGCAAGCCTTTGATCCCAGCACCCAGAATAAAGAAGCTGGCAGATCAAAGATCGCTGTGAGGCCAGCTTGACGGACATAGTGAGTTCCAGGACAACCAGGGCTACATAGAGAGGCCCTGTCTCCAAAAAAGGAAAAGGAAAGAAAGTTGTCTCGGTTAGGGTTTCTGTTGCTGCAACAAAAACACCATGACCAAAAGGCAAGGAACTGGTTTATTCGGCTTATAATTCCACACCACTGTTCATCACAGAAGGAAGTTCCGACAGGAACTCAAGCAGGCCAGGAACCTGGAGGCAAGAGGTGACACAGAGGCCATGGAGGGTGCTTCTTAGTGACTTGCTTCTCCTGCCTTCCTCAGCCTGCTTTCTCATAGAACCCAGGACTACCATCCCAGGCATGGCACCACTCACAATGAGCTGGGCCCTCCACGATCAATCATTAATTAAGGAAACGCCTTACAGCTGGATCTTATGGAGGCATTTCCTCAACTGAGGTTCCCTCCTTTCAGATCCAGCACACAAGTACAATTCAATTAATTATTCAGCGAATGGTAGCTGTCTTACTTTATGTTGCTGTGATAAAACACCATGGCCAAAAGCAACTTGAGGGAGGAATGGGTTGTTTTGCTTAGAGGTTGCAGTCTGTCAACAGGGAAGCCAAGGCAGGAACTGAGACAGGGACTGTGGAGGCCCTCCACTCTTCATGGCTTACTCAGCCTGTGTCTTATAGCCACGACCACCTACCTGCCCAGGCTGGAAGCCAACCACAGTGGGCAGTGCCCTTCCACATCAGTCCTCAGTCAAGACGATGCCCCTCAGACTTGTCCACAGAGCAATCTGATGGAGGGGCACTTCCTTAACTGAGAATCCCGCTTCCAGATGACTCCAGCTGTGCCAAGCTGACAAGCAATTAACAGTGGCTATTGGGAGTCACGTGTTTCTTATGTTATAGCGTCTACATTGTTGGGTGCACCAGGCAGGGATTGGCAGCAGTTGCAAAAGAGAGGAACAGTTCCTCTCCATCCCTTGCAGCAACCCCCATTGAGTGTTTTAGCATTAGCCACATACGTACCATGTTGGTGGCTCAAGTTACATCTTCAAAGGGAAACTAAGAAGTTCCTCCTCCCTTTTCCCTGTTTTTAAGAAGTGACATTACAGGGTACCATAAGTGTGGGACTACAACCCTATAAGACAAACCCAAAAGCTATTTCAGGGTGTGTCCTTTGGTTATAAAGGTGGCTTTAGATGTAATTATTAGAAAATTGCAGGTTCACAGCTGAGAAAGGAGAAGCATTTAAACAGATGTTTTGAGGGTTTTTTGTTTTGTTTTGTTTTCGTTTTTGTTTTCTATTGCTGTGATAAGACATCATGACCAAGGCAACTTACAAAAGAAAGAATTTATATGGAGCTTACAGTTTCAGAGGGCTACTAGAGTCCACACACACCAAGGCAGGAACATATAGGTAGGCACTGCCCTGCAGCAGTAACTGAGAGTTTATGTCTCTATCCACATAAGGCAGAGGTGGAGAAGTAGGCAGGGGGAAGGAGGAAGGGAGGGAGGGAGGGAGAGGGGTGGACGAACTCATTAGAAACCTCAGTGCACATTCCCAGCGACACTCCCCCTCAACAAGGCCACATCGCCTAATCCTTCCCAAATAGTTCCTCCAACTAGTGACGAAGCATTTGAATAGTTATATGAACCTGTAGAGGGCCACTCTTATTCAAACCTTCACAACAAATGGTCATCATGCCGGGATTGGTCCTCCTCAGCTGGTGGGAGGCTTCAGCCAGAGTGAGGACCTCCTTTCCCTTCGCACGGTTCCATCCTACCTCAGAATCACTTTCATTTCCTTCCCGTTCTCACAGCCTCTTCCGTGAACTAGCGTGTGGTTTAGCTGACCATAAAACACACCATTGCCCAATAGTCACATTAACAGGAATGTCTGCAAATGATCAAGGACTTAGCCCAGCCCACTGGCTCTCATTGTCTTTATCCACCCCACCCCCCCCCCCCAGGAAGTTCATGCATTTTCATGGAAGGAAATCAAACTTACCAAAGAGAATGAAAATTACCACAACCAGTGTAGCCAATGAAAAATTTATGACCCTTTACAAACTGTGGAAGCCCAGCATAGAAACAAGAGATACCAGCGGGCTCTGCGGTCACTGTCATAACCATTGAATAAAGGAAAAGCTGACTTAGGCTGTCTGTCCTCTGATGTTCTCTGATACTGAAGAGACAGAAGTCCACAGTAGGCACGTTGTGCCTTCTCTTTCTGGAACATTCTAGCTGCCTCCTCAGACATAAAATCATGTACCTTAAAAACCTTAGCATGAGCCCTAGTTGTTTTCCATGAAGTTGTATAGCTGTTTCCTCCAGATTGATATATTCCCTTCTGGAGAGGAGACTTAGGAGCTCAAGAAATGTACAAGACACTTGAGGACCCTCCCTGAGCTACATAGGCTATATGAAACCACTGGAGAGGACAGGATTCCAAATTGTAGCCGTCTGCCAGTCCTACATTAGGCATGGGGCTCCTCTGAGATTGCCTTTCTGGAGTGGGACTTTGCCACAATGTAGCTAATTTTTGAGTCACTCAAGCCCCTGTATGTTAGGTCAGTAACTTCATTGGTTTATCATGGAAGATTTAGACCTATACTCCCCAGGAGAAGGACCCTGACGAATGCCATCATGGACTCTGCTTCTATCTGTGTCATGAACGCCTCAGAGATGCACATATGTCCATCATCTGGTCCACCCAGCCAGCTTCTCCACAGGCTTGCTCAAATCACAGATTCAAAAGCCTGGACCCCACCCAGGGCTATTGAAGTAAAATTTGTATGTTGCCAGATTCCCAGTGATCACTGTACTTGATTAAAAAAAAAAAAAAAAAAAAAAAAAAAAGAAGCTCCCCTGCAAGGTGGCTGTTCCAGAGTCATTCATTAACTTTTATAAATACTGGTTGAGCAGCAACGAGTCACATTACTAGTACATTAGGAAGAAAAACCTATTTCATTGCACTTGCTTTATCTTCTTGCTACAGAAGATTTTTAAAAATCACATCTATATGATTTACATGGAGGCAGTGGGGTGGGTACGCGTGGGGGCCAGAGACCAGCCTGCTTTGGCAGTTTGGTTGTCTCCTCCCACCACATGGATCCCGGTGACTGAACTCAGGTCATCAGGCCTAACAGCAAGTGTGCCCTGCCCACTGAGCCATTCTGTCAGCCCCTAAGTTAGTTTTTTTGAAAGCAATAACCTAAACAAAGAAACAAATGTTAAAATGTGCATTTGTTATAATTAAACAGTAACATTTAAAAAATCCAGGGTGGCCAAATGGCTACTGCTGTGAATGCATCAGGTACCAAAGGCTCATACATAACACCAGCTCTTCAGGGTGGCAGGCACCGCACTAAGAGGCTTTTGTTTTGTTTTCTATTTTCTTGGCTCAACCTCACAAAACCTGATGCCATTATTGCCCTGGTCATCATTGCTCTCACATACACAGATGAGAAATCCCAGGCCCATAAAACTCACCCGAGTCTAACAGGGAACTGGGCAGGTCAGAGCTAAATTGAGAACAGCTCTGTGCCCTGCTGTACAGATCCTCTGACGTAGCCTAAGTCACGGGACATCCGTGGTATCCCAACTTCCAGAGAGTTCTTACAGTCCGTGAATCTCGGCTGGCTCTTGAACAAGACCTTTCAATAACTTCTCACTGAAACTGAGCAGTAGACTACCAAAGACAACTGGACCTTACCCTGGTGATGCTGTTGTCATGGAGATCATAGACATTTGTGTTCTTCCTGATCCCTCTACTCAAATTCTAAAGTATAGCATCTGTTGCATGAAGTCGAAGTTTCTGGTTTCTTTGAAGAGTCAGTTGTGTCATGTGATGTTTTGCTGGGAGCAGACTTGCGAGATGGCGTGTGATCCGTCTCCAGGGACAGTGAGACTATGCTTCTGCATTGCTATGCAGTGCCACACTTTGCTGGTCTTCACTAGTCTTTGTTGGTCTTAGTTTCATAGAGAGAAACGTTCTAGAGACCTTCTCATGGTACTGCAGCTGTTTCTGGCTCCTCTGCTGGCTCGTACTGATTCCACTCGATGGAGTCTTGCTGTTTCTGCTGGATCATGCCACCTCAATGGATTCATGTGCCATTTGGCCTTGGGTATTGGACTGGATTGTGGTATCCTGACAACACAGAGTGAAACTGGCCCAAGGAACTGCATCTGAACAAGTCCACAACCCATTTTTTCTATTAACATTCTTTCTCCCTTTCCTCTGGTCAGCGGGTTAGAAGTGAGGTTGAAGTGTTTAAGAGCCCTAAATAAAGTAGGTTTCGAAAAATCTAAGCCTGCAATTTAATGTCCTAGGAGAGCTTGCCCTCCAATGCACTCATGAACACACGCTCAAGTGATTGCATCCCAGTGTGCTCACAATCTAATGCCCATATTACCATACAGTTAGTTCCCTTTGCACTTTCCAATCTTCTATTCTGTGCCTTTAAAAGCATGATTTTTGGATTTATAGTTACAGCCAAACTTTCAGAATATTTTCTCTTGAATTTTCAAAGAGTTCACCCCACCAGGCAGTCCAGGTTCTGTTACTGTAATTTTTTTTTATGCACAATTAAGGAAAAGAACCCGAGGAATGGTTCAAAGCTGTCCACAACACAAGGGAAGGCTGAGACAACCCTCCTATGGACGAACCAGACCCCATGTCACCTGAGGTCATGAGTCTTATTTTTGGCCCTGGAGCTGAGGTCTGCTTGAAGTGGCTGCTTCTTTGTAAACTGAATCCCTGGAAAGAGGTGTGTAGGAAAAAGAAGGAACAAAAAATAGAGCTCAGTAGTGGCCCCGAGGTAGATGCTATTTCATACTAGTTTGGTTTAATCTGAACCAAGGTGTGAAGTTATTAGTCCCTGCCCATAGTAAGTTGAGGCAAGCCCTGTGTGCTGGCTGGTCTCATGTCAACTTGACACACTAACTAGATATCTGAAAGGAGGGAAACTTGGTTGAGAAAATGCCTTCATAAGATACAGCTATAAGGCATTTTCCTAATTAGTAATTTCAGGGGGGCGGGTCCAGCCCATTGTGGGTGATGCCATCCCTGGGCTGGTGATCCTGGGTTCTGTAAGAAAACAGGCTGAGCAAGCCATGGGAAGCAAGACAGGAAACATCCTTGGCCTCTGCATCAGCTCCTGCCTTCAGGTTCCTGTCCTGCTTGAGTTCCTGTCCTGATCTCCTTCTATGATGAACAGTGATGTGGACGCACAAGCCAGATAAACCCTGCCCACACCCCAGCTTGCTTTTGGTCATGGTGTTTCATCACAGCAGTAGAGACCCTGGCTAGGACTCTTTCCTTAATTTGCTTTTGTCAGGTATTTTGTCATCATGACAAGACAGAAAAAAAAAAATCCCACTGACCCCCTGCCATATTTTCTAGGAAATATGGGTGTGGCAACAGCTTTGTAGAATGTCCCACCTATCTCCTTTTTAGGATCCAGAAAAAAACAATTTCCACCTTCCACCTCACTAGCATTCTCTGTAGCGTCTCCATCCTTGCCCAGCGCCTCACCAGGGCACCCAGCACAGTTTCTGCAATGCCTTCAGTCTCAACAAGGTTATCAAGAGCTACGGGCTCTGCTTTCAGCTCTACAAAAACTCCCTGGGCACAAAATATCAACAGCTCTGTGGGACACATGTGATAGGAGCATTAGAATGTCTGGGAGGTGGCTGGGTGTATGGCTCAGAGGTGGCGTGCTTAGCATCCTCAAGGAGCTCAGTCTCCAGCACTGTGGACAACAGCTACAAACATCCTTGCTCAAAGATCCAGGGCTGGTTGTTGTTTGTAACTTCAGTACTTGGGAAACCTAAGCAAGAGGGTTATGAGCTCAAGACCATGAGACCAACATTTCATTCCGCTATGTACTCCTGCCATGATATTCCAAAGTAACAGGGTAAGATGGCTATGGATTAAAACTTTCAAAACCAAAGGCAAAATGAACACTTCATCTCCTTAAGTTGATCAATCTCAGGTATCTGTTACAGTATCAAAAAGCTAACACATACTTTTTAGATAATATTGCTTATAAAGTTGTTTAAATATAAATGGCTGCCCAACACTTAGCTAGTGTCACACTCTTGAATCTGAGGGTCAGGGATACCCATCTAGACCTATAAAGACGTTAGCTAACATTTATTAAGTGGATACTATACCCTAGACACTGTTAAATGCTTGGAGTAATTGTGGTATCCCAGCCCCCAACTCTAGCAGGCATTCTCTGGGAACCCCACCAGGCAACCCCACCAGGCAATCCAGGCAAGAGAAGGAAGTAGTCCAGCAAAGCAGACAGGCGAGCCTCAGATCATCACAGCCCCTCCTCTCCTTCATAGCCAATCCCCCAGTCTCATCCCCAGCTCTCTAGCAAACTACTAGAGTGGCCTCTCCTTACTCTCTGCCCCTATTCCCAGAGACTAATCAGATCCTGGAGAAACACCCTCTTTTCATCCTTCCTGTAGACCCCCTAGGCCGACACAGCCATCCCTATTCTCAAGTGTCTCGTCCTAATACTTACAAACTCATTTTGCCTGGTGGCCACATCTATCAGGATCCCAAAAGTATTTCCTACCAGGCAACACACAACCACCACACTCTCCTAAGAACCAGAGAGAGTAACAGAAACCAAGGAACAAAACACTCACCCAACAAAGACAAGATCAGATATCAGTAGCTTGAATTACAAAATTCCCAAGCCCAGATGCCTAGATGCAAGCATAAAAACACAATTATTAACAGCCAGGATATATGTCTCCACTAGAGTCCAGCAACCTTACCACAGTAGGCCCTGAATACTGCAACATAGCTGAAGCAGAAGACAAAGACCTTAAAATAGAGGTCCTTAAAGGGGATTTAATAAATCTCTTAAAGAAATTTATAGAAACCCAAACAAACTGCAGAAGGAGTTCAAGACCAGGAAGTGGAAACAGAATCAATAAGGAAAATCTAAACTGAGGGAAGTCTAGGGAAATGAAAAACTTAGGAACTTGAACAGGAACTTCAGAGGCGAGCCTCACCAACAGAATATAAAAGATGAAAAAGAGCATCTCAGGCAATGATAGAAGAAATGGACACATCAGTCAAAGAAAAGGTTAAATCTAAAAAGATCCTGGCACAAAACATCCAGGAAATCTTGGACACTAGGAAAAGACCAGATCTAAGAATAATCGGAATAGGAGAAGGAGAAGAAACCCAGAACAAAGGCACAGGAAATATTTTCAACAAAATCATAGAAGAAAATTTCCCTAACCTAAAGGATATTTCTATCAAGATACTAGAAGCATACAGAACACCAAGTAGACTGGACCGGAGAAGAAATTTCCTTCAGCATATAATAAAATACTAAATGTATAGAACAAAGAAAAAATATTATAAGCTACAAGGGGAAAAGACCAAGTAATATATAAAGACAGACCTATTAGAATTATAACTGACTTCTCAATGGAGATTCTAAAAACCAGAGGGCCTGGACAGATGTTCTACAGGATCAAAGAGACCACAGATGCAAGCCCAGACTATTATACACAGCAAAACTTTCAATCACAATAGATGGGGAAAAAAGACATTCTATGAAAAAAACAAATTTAAGCAGTATCTATCTGTAAATCTAGACCTATAGAAGGTGCTAGACAGGAAACTCCAAACTATGTTAACCACACCTAAGAAAACACAATGAATATATAATACCAGACCAGCAAAAGAGGATACACACACACACACACACACACACACACACACACACACACACACACCAAAAAAAATCACAAATTAACAAATACTGCTCATTGCTATCTCTCAACATCAGTGGCCTCAATTCCCTCAGTAAAAAAATAGAGACTAACAGAATGGATACTAAAATAGGATTCATTTTTCTGCTGCCTCCAAGAAACACACGTTAACATCAAGGATAGACATCACCTCACGGTAATAGGATAGAAAAAGACATTCCAAGTAAATGAACCTAAGAAGCAAGCTAGGACAGCCATTTTAATATATGACAAATAGACTTCAAATCAAAACTAAGCCAGAGAGATAGAAAAGGACACTACACACTCATCAAAGGAACAATCCACCAAGAGGACATTGCAATTCTTAACATCTATGCACCAAACACAAGGGCACCCAAGTTTTTGTAAAAGAAGCATTTCTACAGCTTAGATCACACCTTGATCCTCATAAACTGATATTGGGGGACTTCAATATTCCACTTACCAATAGATAGGTCATCAAGACAATACTTAACAGTGAAATTCTGGAGCTAAATGATGTAATAAACCAAATGGGCCTAACAGATATTTACAGAAAATTTCACCTGAACACAAAAGAATATGCCTTCTTCTCAGCGTATCATGGAGCTCAAAATTGACCATATACTCAGGCAAGTCCATACAGATACAAGAAAAAGTGAAATAATACCCTGTATCCTATCTGATCACCACAGATTAAACCAGATATCAACAACAAAAAACGCTTACAAACTCATAGGAACTCAGCAACTCACTACCGAATGAAAAATGCTTCAAGACATAAATTAAGAAATTAAAGACTTTCCACAATTCAATGAAAATGAACACACCACACACCCAGACTTATGGAGCACAATGAAGGCAGTTCAGTTCTAAGAAGCAAGGTCATAGTACTGAGCGCCTACATTAAAAAAAGAAAGAAGAAAATTGGAGAGATATCATTATAGTAACTTAACATATCTGTAAGCTGTAGAACAACAAGAAGAAAAAAAAAATCCCACCCCGAAGGAGTACATGGCTAAAAATAATTAAGCTGAGGGCTGTAACCAATAAAATAGAAACAACAACAAAAGCAATACAAAGAATCAAAGAAACGAGTTTGTTCTTTGAGAAAACCAATAATATTGACAACCCCTTATTCAAATTAGCTAAAAGGCAGAGAAAGAGAGAGAATATCCAACTTAGCAAAATTAGAAATGAAAGGGGAAGGGCGGAACACCAGAAACCGAGGAAATCCAGAGAATCTTAAGGGCATAGTTTAAAAACCTATACTCCACCAAATCAGGAAATCTAAAAGAAATGAATAATTTTCTTTCACTTACCAAAATTAAATCAAGCTCAGACAAGCAGTTTGATGAGACCTATCACCCTTAGTGAAATAGAAGCAGCAATGAAAAGACTCCAACAACAACAACAAAAGCCCAGAGCCAAATGGTTTTAGTGCAGGATTCTACCAGACTTTCAAAGAAAAGTTAATGCCAATACTCCTCAGATTACCCCAAAAAATGATGACAGAAGGAACATTGCCCAGTTCATTTTATGAGGCCACGAGGCTCACCCTTTGTTACCTATTTCCCACCAGTCAGTTCCCTTTCCTTCAGGTGCCACGGCTTCCAAAAGGTATCACAAGCTAGGGACCAAAAGTCCTGAACACAATATTACGGAGGACACTCAAGATTCAAATTGTAACAGAGATCAAGGTGTGATGGTACTTGATGTAGCCAAGAATCAACTGGAAAATGAGTCCTAGTGAGGAATTGTCTAGATTAGGTTGGTCTGCGGGCATGTCTGCAGAAGATTATCGTGATTAGTTGGAAAATCTGCCCACCATGGGTGGCACCATTCCCCTTTCAGGGGATCTTGAGTTGTTGAAGAACAGAGAAAGCAAGCTGAGCACTAGAGTGCATCCATTAACGCATCCACTTCCGCTCCTTGACTAACGATGTGATGTGACCAACTGTCTCAGGCTCCTGCTGCTGTGACTTCCCTGCAGTGGTGAACTGGAGCCTGCAATTGAAAACAAGCCCTGTCTCCCTTGCTTTGGTCAGGGTATTTCATCTCAGTGACCACAAAAGAAACTAATACACAAAGTAATGGGGGGGGGGGGTTGGGTGGGGTGTAAGGGGATGGCTAGAGGCCTGGAGAGATGATTCGGCAGTTAAGAGCACTTGCTGCTCTTGCAAAGGACCCATACATATTCTGTCCCTACAACCCACACACAGGATCACTACTGTCTATAACTCCAATTCCAGAGGACCCACATCCTCTTCTGGCCTCTGCATGCACCCTGCACACATGTAGTGTGCATACATACAGACAGGCAAGACACTTATACGCAGTAAATAAAATATTTTATTAAAAATGGCCAGAGAGTGGCACAACTTGGGACTAGGATTTTGCCTAAGGTGGGCCAATGATCTCTTCCTGTGTATGCTGGGGATGGATTTCAGAGGCTCAAACAGGCTCAGCATTCACTCTACCACTGAGCTCCACCCCAGTGCAGCCTCTGTGCTGCTACTGGAATGGTCAGATAGGACAATTTTCACAGGAGATTCATGCCACTGGTTTCTTCTTCGGCTCCATCACTAAATCCCAGTTCTCTGAGGATGAGAGGTTCTTCCTCTATGGAGTTATAACATGTTATATATTTAAGAACAATGGGCTGGGAGATGTCTCGGTGATAAATGCATTTGCCACATGAGCATGAAGGCCTGAGTTCAGATCCCCAGAGCCCACATACAGCCCGATTGTGAAGCCTTTTCTTGCTCATCAACTTGACTGCATTGGAATTAACAAAAATCCAAAAATAGAGCGTATACCTGTGAGGGTTCTTTCTTTCCTCAATTTGAATTGGCTTGGTCCACTTGTAATTTGGATCTTTGAGGTGGGAAGACTCGTCTTTCATCCAGGCCACACCTTCTGCTGGAATCCTATATAAAGACATGGAAGAAGGAAGCTTGTGCTCTTTTGCTTGCTCCCTCTTGCCTTGCTAACATGTTTATTCCTTCACTGGCATTAAGGCCTACTTCTTTGGGATTCTAGAGTATACTGAGGACCATCTGAGACTTCCAGTCTTGCATCTTGTAGACTGAGCAACTACTAGATTCTTGGGCTTTTTATCCACAGCCAGCCATTATTGGGTTAGCTGGAATGTAGCCTGTAATTTGTTCTAATAAATCCTCTTCATATATATTCACTCTACGAGTTTTGTTACTCTATAGAACCCTCACTAATACATCTAAGGTAATGGTGTGTGTGTGTGTGTGTGTGTGTGTGTGTGTGTGTGTGTGTGCATGCGTGCATGTGCGCGTGCACAATCCTAGCCTTCTCATGATGAGATGGGGAAACAGAAACAAGACACTCCCTAGAAGCTCTCTAAGGCTCAGCCTGGTGTGCCCAGCACTGAACAACAAAACATCCAGTTTCAAACAAAGTGGAAGGCAAGAAATGGCATCCAAGGTTGTCCTCTGACCTCTGTACTAGCGCCAGCGCATCATGTGCCAACCCCCACTCCCCTATCATGCGTGTTAACAACTGAACTTGGGAAGCTCACATGTTATCTATGCATTTAATATTGAGCTATAGCTGAAGCCTCAAATATCCATTTAAATCACTATCCTGAGTATTACTCTCCCTTTCTTTGTAAGCTATGGAGTTTGAGGACAAGGCCAACTGCAGTGCTATTTGCAGGCAGGTTTATTCTGGGGTCATCTCAACTCTTAAGTGTCGCTCAGAATAGCACCTGTGAGGCCTCACTGCCGATTCCACAACCTTGCCCTTTTCTGCTCCAAATTTAGGTTCTGCTTATCGCGAAACTAACTATGTCCTTATATCCTGCCTGCATCGTGTGTCTGTCATGAATCCTGCTCAGAGCTGCATGGACAACAGCCAGCATGATTTCAATTAGGTGAGCTCAGCAGTCAAAACTCACTGTCACTCAAAGCAGGTCTGTGCGATCACAGCAGATCCTTGTCAGTGGAGGCGGTCCCACTCAGCAACAGTGAAAAGTGAGTCAGCAAATGTGCAACACCTGCACTACAGGAACCATCGGGTTAGACTCCTGCAAGAAGAATATTCATAAATCCTTATTAATCAATTACACACCCGCTCAATTTACATGTGCTCATGCTTAAGGAAGATTCGTGTATCAAGTAATAGTAGGCTAATTTCCCTGAAACCACAGCCTGCAACCCTAGCACCGATGCCTCAGTAGAGCTTGCATACCACACACATATATTATCTCTAAGGCATATCACAACTTCCTCAGACCTAAGGATGCTTTGCCAGCTTCCACACTATCCTCAAGAGAACCTGACCAGCCATATCTGCCGCCCCCTCCCCGCCGCCACCAAAAGCACAAAAGGAAAACCAGACAGAAAACAGCACTAAGCAAGCACAGCACAAAGAGACCCTTGCTCACAGGATGATTGCCGAACAGGAAGGCAGAACACCAACTGGTCCATCCAGGAATGGCCACCCCAGGCAACTCAAGCCTTCTGCTGCTCAGTACCTATCTGTCTTTAAAGCACAGAGAAGACACAGTGAGTGTGGGTTTGGGAGCTGCAAATGAATCATGGCAGATAGGCAGATTTTTCAGCTGTAGAGAGACTGAGAAAGGAGTGTATATGTGGGTAGGGTGGAAAAAGAGAGATTGTGGCCATTGAGATGGCCTCTCTGGTAAAGACCATGAAGCCAGACAACCTGACTTTGCTCCCTGGAACCACGATGGGTGGACAAAACGTTTCCTAAAAGTATATAACACCCACATGTACATATAGGGACACACACATAATAACAACAATAAGTAAACATTTTTGAAGACGAAGGAGACTCCCTAACACATATTTTGTTCAAAATGTCTTATTATATCTAATTATATGCTAATTAAAAATTTTTAAAAGATGAATTTAAAAATTTTTTAAAGACTGGATATGGTCACCCTATGTAAGTATGGAAATATCACATTGGACCCCATTAGTATAGAATGCATGTGAAATATGTATACTCAATAAATGTATAATATATTAATACAATTAAAGTGAATCAATAAAGATGGATGGTGGTAGACAAGTTTTTCTTGATAATATATGACCTGGCCATTTGCTTGGAATTCACTCATGGGTTTTAAAACCTGTCTCTTCAAGCTAGGATCTAGCAAGAACTGTTTTTTGCTGCTAGCTATTTCTTTCTTATTCAACCATTCCTAGGCCAGCCTAGATAGTCATCTGCAAGGGCACAGGCAACACCTGTTGCATTGAGAGCTTAACTTCTGTGGTGTTTTGGATAAGAATGGGCCCCCATAGGCTCATATATTTGAATGCTTAGTCATCAGGGAAAGATTAGAAGGATAATGGGGCGTGGCCTGGTAGAGTAGGTGTGGCTTTGTTGGAGGAAGTGTGTCACTGGAGTGAGCTTTGAGATTTCAAAAGCCCATGCCAGGTCAGCCTTCTTGCCCCCTTGTGGGTAAGGATGGAGCTCTCAGCTACTGCTTCAGCATCATGCCTGTCTGATTCCCACCATAAGAATAACAAACTAACCTTCCGAAACTGTAAGCTAGGTCCCAAGTAAGTGCTTTACACACACACACACACACACACACACACACACACACACACACACACACACACACACGAGTTGCCACAGTCATGGTCACAGCAATAGAACAGTGACTAAGTCAACCTTCTCCACCCTATTACCGAGAGCAGGCATCATACGTCACCTTCACCCCATGTCCACTCTAGGCTTCACAAACTTTGTGGTGGCCAAGCCACAGCACTAACTACCCATTGCTTAAATCTACTCATTATCACAACACTGGATTCCTCTTCCTTTTATTTTGAATATTTAGCCTTGTGGGAAAAGACAAGAGTTACAGATGGTGGCACAAGCCTGTAATCAAAGCACTTAGGGAGGAAGAAGCAGGTGGATCTCTGTGAGTTCGAGGCCAGCCTGGTCTATAAAGCAAGTCTAAGACAGTCAAGGCTACACAAAGAAACTCTGTCTCAAAAAACAAAAATAAAAAAAACAGACAATAACAACAACAAAAATGAGTGTTGACTAGCTGAATGAAATCACCATTCAACCTTTTTGACCTAAAGAAGTCACTCTTTATATGAAGAAACATGGGTTCACTTACTTAAGCAAATATTTTCCCTTCTCTGTTTTAGAAAGTTTGGGAAGCAATTGTAAAAGCACGGACATGACTTCAGTTGGCAAAATGCTTGCCTGTTGAGTTGAAAAAGAAAAGAAGGGAGGCAGGACACGGCTGCTCGTAGGTATGGTGGAGGAGGTGCATTTGAAAGGGTCCAGAGTGGACATGTGAGGAGAGGAGGAAGAAAAGAGGGGAGAGCCAAGAGAGCAAAGGGTAGACTAAAGGACTGGGTAACCAGGATGGCTGGATTAGATAGGGAAGGGCAATGGAGGTCAGAGCACCCCAGTCCCTGGGCTGGAAAAGTTTAGGGTAAGGGTGGGGCATGACAGCCATACCCTGTAACAGGCAGGGACTGAAGGATGCTGGGAGAACCTGGGGGCCATGTCCGCTTTGATATGTCAAATAGGCACCTTGGCCATTTGCCCTGGCTTTGCCACCTAACACCTAACATTCATGAGTCCCTAGGTTTAAACTCTCAGCTCTGCACTGTATAGAACCAGACATAGTGATACGTGTCTATAATCCCAGGACTTGGCCTTGGCCTTGGCCTTGGTGGTGGCTGAGGCAGGAGAATTTCTAGATCAAGGCGCTCTCTCTCTCTCTCTCTCTCTCTCTCTCTCTCTCTCTCTCTCTCTCTCTCCCTCCTTCCCCCGCCCCCTTTCTGAGACAAGGTCTCCTGTAGCCCAGACTGACCTAAAAGTTGCTATGTAGCTAAGCATGATGTTCAGTTGAGATCTCTGGGCCCATGGAATGGTGACATCTATATTTAGGGATCTTCCCGCCTCAATTAACCCAACTAGTAACTCGTTCACGGAGAGGCCAGAGGTTTGATTCTAAGGTGATTTAAAACCACACCAAACTGACAAGATGCACTGCCATAGGGCTAGAGAAACAACTCAATGGTGAAAGGCACTTGCTGCTTTTGCAGAGGATCTGGGTTTGGTTCCTAGCACCCACATAGCAGGCAGCCCATAACCATGGGTACCACTAGTCGCAGGGGATCAGATGCCCTCTTCTGGCCTTTACGGGAACTGCATGCACATGTCCCGTACATATAGCCAGGCAAAATGCCCATAAATACAAACCTAAAAAAGTGGCAGCTACCATGCTTCCCTTGCTGTTATGATCCCCACCCAGCAATCCGACATAGGATGAAGTGTGCCCCCTGGGTTGCAAACAAGGATCTGTGGTGCTCTGGCCACATTCTTTGTTCTTAAGGGATCTAGCAATCTGGGAATGCAAACACTAGACTGCAAATAAGGGCATGGAATGGTAAGTCCTCCATAGCTGAAAATCACTTCTCTGTCCTGGGAGGATTTAGAATTAGAGAAATACCTGGATGTTTCAACCCCATGGTATTATTTTAATTTTAAAATACCTGTTCACATTTGACATCTTAGATGCTTGCCGTGCTTAAGAGAATTTGGCCATTTGGAGCAAGAGGTTAGCTTGCTGGCTCTAATTTAAAATACAAAGTTGAATGATTGAATTAGACTTGCTATTTTAAGTTAACGGTCTTACCAGGTTTAAATGCAGGATAGAACATAAGCTTCAACATATTTATACTTTAATTGATTAGATTTTGTAAGGGTTATTTAAATACATGGGGATACGTTATTTGTTAAGTCAGGTAATTGAAGCACAAAAAGGGGAAATTTAATACTTAATATATTAAAATATCCAGAGAAACTATGTCAAGAGTAATTTAATTTGCAAAGAGGACTAATAATTTTTTCATGACTTTGCTCCTGTCAAATTGTACTAAACAGAATAATACAATTAGAATTATAAATTTGAAAGTTTTAAAGTAACTCTTGGCTGGGTGTGGTAGTTTATGCCTGTAATCTCAGCACTTAAGATATTAAATCTGGAGTTCAAGTGCCCTGGGCTATCGTAGTGAACATCGGGCTAGCCTCAGCCACAAGATGAGATTTTTGTCTCAAGACACAGAGTTTGTTGTTGTTTAGCTCAAAAATATTATTTATTAGTTATCGAGCTAATTTAATCATTTATTAACATTTGGATCTGAAATATCCCCAAAGGCCCATAGACCAAAGGCCTGATCTCCACCTTGCCACTACTGGGAGGTAAGGAGTGAACTTTAAGAGGCAGGGACCAGGGCCAGGTCTTTGGGTCCCTGGAGTGTGCTCTTTTTTTATTTTTTATTTATTTATTTTTTTCAAGATAGGGTTTCTGTGTGTAGCCTTGGCTGTCCAGGACTTGTTTTGTAGTCCAGGCTGGCCTTGAACTCACAGCAATCCACTTGCCTTTGCCTCCCAAGTGCTGGGATTAAAGGCGTGCACCACCACTGCCCGGCTTGGAGTGTGCTCTTGAAGGTGGCCGTGAGCAGCCACCCTTCCTCTTTCTCTTTTTGCTCTCTCACATCCTGAGGTGAGCAGTTCGCATCATGACACAGTCCTGCCAGCACAGGCTCCTTTGCCACAGATGAATAAGCAAGAAGACCAGCCCACCCTTGGCTGAAACCTCCAAAACCATGAGCTGAAACAACCAACCCTTGTTTTTAACATGATTATTAGAGGTATTCTGTTACAGTTCTACAAAGCCGACTGACACATAATTTGGAGATTGTTTTTCAGTACACAAAAAAACTACCCTAAAGAGTCACTACCAAAAAAAAAACCACTAATATTTTTTTAAAATGTCTTTAGACAAAGTTACTATAGTGCCCATTACACTGATGAGGACATTGAGGCTAATTAAAGGGAGGCAAAGCTAAGCATGGTGATGCACGCCTTTAATCCCAGCACTTGAGAGGCAGAGGTGGGCAGATATCTGTAAGGTCAGAGCTAGCCTGGTCTACATAGTGACTTTTGTCTCAATCAAAAATCAACAAGCCTGGGATCAGTTGCCAGTCTTGTAACTGTCACCAAAATGCTTAGCAGACGCAGCTTAAAGGGCATCAGCCCATCCTATGAAGGCATGGAAGAGTTCGTGGTGGTAGAAGTAGGTTGCAGAGGCTCTTTGTGTCACTGGACCAGGGAGCGGGGGAGAGCAAGCAGGATCCAGAAGCAGGAACCACCTCTAACCCCTTCTGATCTACTTTAGCCAGCCCCCACCTCCCAAAGGTTCAGAAAACCTTGCAACAGCGCCACCATCTGGGGAGCAGTGTTCAAACACAGTAGCCCGCGAAGGGCATTTCAGACTCGAAGAGAATATAATCACCAACGTGCTGTGAATAGCGTGTAGCTGTGTCAAACAGGCCACCTGCCCTGTGATATCAGAGGCAGGCAGCTGCAAGAGTGTTTAAGATTAAGTGAAAAGGCAAAAAATAAGCCAAATCGATAGTCATGTAGCACGAAATATGGCATGCATGCCAAAAAGTGACTTAAAAAAATTAGACAGGAAACTTTCTGCACCTGTTTTTATTTCTGCAAAGCTTTAGGCTAGCACAGAGAGTAATGAGTTTTGATGTGCCATCTTTGCACGTGGGTCCCCGCCTCTCACTGCCTTTCCCATGTCTTCTTCTCCTAACCTCCTTGTGGCTCCCTTTCTTCTCTGCCTTTCTATGTGTATTTCAATGCCCTCTCTATATCTTACCTCCATTATGATTTTTTTCTCCTATCTCATAATCTTTTTCTAGTAACACACACACTTTAAAAAAAAATATTTATTTATATTTATTCTGCCTGCATGTGTGCCTGCCCGCCAGAAGAGGACACCAGATCTCATTATAGATGGTTGTGAGCCACCATGTGGTTGCTAGGAATTGAACTCAGGACCTCTGGAAGAGCAGTCCGTGCTATTAACCTCTGAGCTGTCTCTTCAGCGCCCTCTCCCCCACACTTTTAAATGTAGGTTCTGCATATATTAGAGAAAACATTGAATATTTGTCTTTTTGACCAACCTACTTTGCTTAACATAATAATTTCTAGTTGTGTCTGTTTTCCTGCAAATGTCATGATTTTATTTTTGTTTATGGATGCATGGAATTTTTATGTTGTACACACACCATGTTTTTATGGTTCATTCATCTGTTGGTCCATACATATCTAGGCCAGTTCCATTCTCTGGCCATTATGACTAGAGTGGCAATACATGTGGACATGCAAGTATCTCTGCAGCAGGTTGGCATCTAATCGTATGCCCGAGAGTAGGATGGCTGGGTGGTTCTATTTTCAGCTTTTTTGCGGAACACCCTACACTGACTCCCATCAGTGCCTGCACTTATATTCCCAGCAGCAGCGTATGAGGGCCCCTTTCTCCACATATCTGCCCATGTTTATTTTCTTGGTGTTAGCCTTTCTGACTGGAGTAAGTGGGAAGGAATTTCAAAGACATGTTAATATGCATTTACCTGTTGGTTAAGGATGTTGAACTCTTTCTTGGGTATCTGTAATTTTTTTTTCTTTTAAAACTGTCCTTTTGGTTCATTAGTTTATTGACTGGATGATTTGGGGGTTTTGGAATTTAACTTTTGAGTTCTTTGTGTATTATAGATATTAATCTCTTGCATAATGTGTAGTTGGCAAACAGTTTTTCCCATTCTGCAGGGCCATCTCGTCACTCTAGTGACTGTTTCCTTTGTTGAGGAGGAACCTCTGAATTTCATGCAATCAAATTTGTCAATTCTTGAGATAAATTCCTGGCTGCTGGAGTCCTCTTCAGAAAGTCTCTGGCAATGCCTTCATCCTGAAGTGACACTGTCTTTGTTTCTTGTCTACTTTTGTTTTCTTCTAGCAATGTCAAAGTTTTAGATCTTACATTAAGGTCTTTGATCCATTTTTAGTCACTGTTGGGACAGGGTAAGATATATGCATCTAGTTTCATCCTTCAACACACACGTATTGAGTATTAGCCATCCTCCCCCCCTCCCCCCCCCCAGAGCACTAAGGAAGCTGTCTCTTCTCCAGTGTCAAAAAGCAGGTGGTTTAAGCTATGTGATTTATTTCAGAATCTTTCCTTCTGTGCCACTGGTTGATGTGTCTGTTTCTGTGCCAGAACCATGCTATTTTTTATGGCTCTATACTATAATTTAAGATGGAGTATGGTATTGGGATAACATCAGCATTGTTTTTTCTTAAAGAGGGTTAATTTGGCTATTTGGGGCCTTTGGTGATTCAATACAAATTTTGTGGGATTTATTTTTGTTTTTGTTTTATTTTTAGTTCTGTGATGATCCATTTTGATTTAGAGCTTATTTCCTTATTGGTTATTGTGGGTAATAGAAAATATTTATTTTTCCATCAAGTAGCCTTGTTGAATTCAGTCTTCAATTTGGATGACTTTCTTGCAGATATTTTTAAATTACTGCTGTATTACCCTCAAATATTGAAAGTTTTATTTGTTTTGTTTCAGTCTTTCTTCCTTCCTTCCCTCCCTTCCTCGTTCCCTCTCTCCCTCCTTTCTTCCTTCCTTCCCTCCCTCTTACTCCCTCCTTACTTACTTACTTCCCTCCCTCACTCCTTTCTTCCTTCCCTCCTTCCCTCTCTCCTTCCTTCCTACCCTTCCCTCCTTCCTTCCCTCCTCCTCTCCTTCCTGTCTTTTAGTCTGGGTTCCCTGAAAGCCAGCCTCTGAGCTGGAGATGAGCTTTCAAGAGGTCTTTAAAGAATGTTCTGGAGTTCATAAGGGGAGTTAAGGAAGCAAGACTGAGACGTTGAACCAGGCTCAGCCTTAGCAGACAGCACACCTGATCCCATGGGTCAAACAGACAACTATTTATGTATGTTCATCTTGAGGCAAATGGGCTAGGCCTTTGTCCTCTGTCCTTAGACGTCCGTGGATATGACTCTGAGCTAGCTGTCCTCTATAGCCAAGGCAATCCCCATGGAGTCTGGCTGTTCTGGGCTGTCTGCCAGCAGCACTCCAAAGAGTAGGGCAACATGTCCCTCATTCCTGAGGAGCGATCTGGGCCAAGAACTCCAAGCCTGTTCTAGTTTGCTTTCTTTTGCTATGATAAAACACTCTGGCCAAAAGCAATTTGGGAATAGATGGGTTTGTTCAATTTATACTTTTAGGTCACAGGCCATCATTTAGGGACACTAAGGCAGGGACTCAAGACAAGAATGGAAAGCAGGTCTGCTTGCTATTTCTTGAGACATTACATCCAGACAGGGAACTCACTCACACCCAAGGAGACACAGCACAAACCATGGAGGAGCACTGCTTGCTGGCTGGCTCATGCATGTCCTCAGAATGCCTCTTTATACATCCAAGAGCCACCTGACTAGGGAATGGCACCACCCACAGTGGACAGGGCACTCTTACATTAATTAAAAATTGGTCCGTGAGGAAATGCTTCACTTTTTAATTAATGTAATGTAATTTTGGACCATGTCAAGTCAACAATTATGCTGACTATAGCAAGTCCATGCTCGCTTTTATAGCATATATACTAAAATTTGTAATAACACAGAGTAGATTGACATGGACCCCTACGCAAGGATGACAGTAAAATTTATTAAGTGTTTTATATTTTATACCCTTAAGCAAAGGTTGCTCCTAATCCTAATCAGAGAATCTTCTATTTTCATAGAATGATTGTGAATATAGAGGAGACTCATGGCTTCCCAAGATGCCGAGAATAAGTGACGGATGAGGGCTCAGCCCTAAACAAGACACTTACATCACACTTTATGTTGTAACCTGCTTAAACTCTATGGCCTCTTCATTGAGACCTACTTTAGTCTCAACATAACCATAGCTCCTCACATGACAGGAGCCATTTTGTTTCTAAGTCTCCTCTTTGATCATAAGGTGAAATTAAATTCAGATTCTCAGGGAGCTTGAACAGCCTCTTACTTACAGTTCAACACTGTTTAAAGTTCTGCCTGAAGTAATGATGCATGTTCTACTTCAACAAAACCACAACACTCTACTATGTTCTTTTCTCCCGGACCAGTGGAGAGCTGCAAAGTCCCCAAACCTATATCTCAGCCAATCAGCTTAGAATGCTTTGTCTAGCCACCTGGTTACAATGTACTTGGAACAAAATCCGGTTATTTTTGTGTGTAGATAGTCAAAATGATATAACGCTGCCCTCCCCTTGTTTTGTTTTTTTCTTATAAAAGGCCTGCCTTAGAAACAGGCTGATGTCACAGTTCTGGCCAGTCTTGGGGTGTTGCATTCAATAAAGCATCCGTATCTGCCCGAGTTTGATGTATGAGTGGTTTATGTGGCTATCCTTATGCTACAAAATGTCTAAGCTTCAGCCATCTCTCTAGTGCCCCACACCGTACTGAGCAACATAGTCTATTACCCAGTGTTAGCTGTTTCCTTGTGATTGCACAGATGGCTGGGAGTTGTGGTTTGCTACTTTTACTCAGCATCTTAGAGTTTTACCCTAACCCTGAAAAAAAAAATTGCAATCAGGTGCTGGAGAGATGGCTTAGAAGTCAAGAGCATTGTCCGATCCTCCAGAGGACCCAGGTTCAGTTCCCAGCACATATATGTCTCAACAGTCCCAACATGTCTCAACTCTAGTTCCAAAGGAACCAGCGCCCTCTTCTGGCCTCTGAAGGCATCAGGTGCACACATGGAGCACCTACATACATGTAGGCAAAACACTCATGCACATAAAATAAAAACGAATACATCTATTTAAAAAGAAGAAAAGAAAAGAAACAGCAAATATCATTTCAAATACAAAGCTGAAAAACCTTAAGCCAAACTACTGTCCACTCAGGACTGGTTATGTTGACTGTCTGCCAATTCAGTATTAGTATCCTGCTAATTGTCCAAGCCACAGTGCCAAACAAACATTATTCCTGTTTCAATTCCTGTATTTTAATTTTTCACACACTTATTTACATGTGTGTATGCACATGTGTGACGTGGGGTGTGTGCGTGTGTATGTGTGTGTGCGCGCGTGTACACCATGGATTGTGTAGAGGTCAGAGGACAGCTTGCAGGTGGTAGTTCTTACCTTCCACTATGCAGATTCTGGAGATCCAACTCAGGATGTCAAACTTAACGGCAAGTAGCTGCTAAGCTATCTCTCTGAGCCAATCTAAGATTTTAAAACTGTTTTTCAGTGGAAGGGTTGAACTGTAGAACCAATTCTTTAGTAACTAGGAACTGCAATTTTCTAGCAGTTGCTGAGTCATTGCGGTACACACACAGACTCCTTTAACTGAGTCATTTGTCAGGTGGGAGCTTGATGGAAGGTCACATTTAGTTAGAAATGGCCACTAGCCCTTTCTTTTCCTTACTTCCATGAACTTGGGTCTCCTTTAATTATCAGCACAAATCCATGACATAGAGGATACTTTTAGGCTCACTTAATAGATGCAGAAAGATAGAGGAAAACAGCTCTATACTCCAGGCCCACCTTACTTCAGGCTCCCCCTAAGGAAGCACACTGGAACAAAGAGCTTGTGTTTAAGATAGTTATTAAAAAGTTAAAATAGGGCTGTTGAAATGGTGTAGAGGGTAAAACTGCGGGGTCTCTCTCTCTCTCTCTCTCTCTCTCTCTGCACTCAGTCCCTAATGATGATGATGATGACAACGACGACGACAATGGAGATGATGACGGTACTCAGTCTTGTCAATATAAAACATTTCTTCCCCAACTTCCTTCTAAACAGTTTGGAGAGGGGAAGCATGTAGTGAGATATTGTGGCTGCTGGCTGAGATAACCAGGAAATTAAATTTAAAAAACATTATTATTGGTCAAATAATGAAAGCCAGACAGTAAATTGACTGTTCACAAAAGGATTGTAAATTTCTAAGCTTTCTAGAATTTCTCACCTGTATATTTTCTACTTCTTGTGTGTATGCATTTTGGTGCATGTGTGCATGTGTGTGTGTGTGTGTGTGTGTGTGTGTGTGTGTGTGTGTGTGAGGTGCAGGATGTGCATGTGCACGCATGTGTATGTACATGTGTGCATGCCTGTTTGCATGCATTTCTGTGTGATGTGCATGTATGGATGAGGTCACATGCCCTAGGCATATGCTGAGGACAGCAGAGGACATCAGGTGCACTGCTCTATCACTCTCCAGTTTACCCTCCTGTGACAGAGTCTCTCACAGACCCTGGAGCGAGGCTGACAGCCAGCGACCCTTGTGGTCTCTAGTATCTTCCCCACACCTCCAGCACAGGGCCTACAGAGCCCACATCAGCATGCTCGACTTTTAACATGGATTCAGGAGACCTGAACTCAGGTCCTCATGCTTGCTGAGCCCTCTCCCAAGCCCTGGCACTCAGAATCCTAAAGACCCAAACTGTAAGATAAAAATAAATGTCTCAGAATTCAGTGTTGATAAATATATAGCAAAATTCTATTTTTTCCTGCTTTCTAGTACACATTTGAAAAAAATATATTTCTGTCTTAGGACCATGTACATAGATAAGCCTGCAGTAGACGAAGTGTCATCATTTCAATGGGTGAGACAAGGAGAATTTCCCAGGACTCAGAAGGTAAACCTGCAGCACAATTTAGACCAAGCTAGTCTACAAAGGGAACAGACTCAAGCCTACAACTTACATGATGATTGTTGACTGTAATCAGCAAGCTCTTTCCACAAATGAGATGAGTTCTCAACCTATCCTCAAGATTCCATTTAAGGACCAATTTTAGGGTAAACAAGTCCAATGACAGAGGAAAGAATGATTTTTTTTTTTTTTTTTTTTTTTTTTTTACGAGTCTAAGAGTCACGAAGTTGCTTTCTCTGGCCTGTCCCATTGACTAGCATAGAAGTGTGAGTTCATTTTCTGTTGTGATAATCAAATGCCGGAAGCTAGGTGGTGAAGAGAGGAAAGAGGCTTCTGTAGCTCACAGTGCTGGAGATTCAGGCTATGGCACTGGCATCAGCTAGGCCCTGATAAGGACAATGTCACAGAGGAAAGCGCAGAATACAGGAAGATTGCATGGTGAGACGGGAAGCCAGGGAGGGAGAACGGCCAGTTATTCCCATTTATAACAATTCTTTCACAACAACTAACCAGTGTCCCATGTACCTTTCATTTCTTCCAGCACCCCCAAGGATCCAATGGGCTTACTGAGCCCACTTTGCAAAGGCCCTGTCAGCTTTCAACATCACCATGCTAAGGTCCCAATCCTTCAATGCATGATCTCTTCTAGTATAAACACAGCCAGTCAACGCCAGCACAGTGTTCATTTATACATACCACTGGCCAACCATTCCTGTAATTCCACCATTCAGGAAGCCGAGGCAGGAGACAAAGAGTTCAGGACCAATCTGGGTTACATGAAACACTGTCTCAAAAACAAACAAAACAGCAGCAACAACAAAAACGTACACACAAAAAACAAAACAATTACAACAGCGGCAGCAACAAGCAAGCATTCTTAGGTGTTGTCAGTAGCTTGAGACGAAGGGAAGAGGCCACTTGCTATACATGGATCACACAACTGGGACTTTCATCAAGACTATTACTGAGCTCTCTGCTCTAGAGATTGGGAAGTCCAAGGACGTGACACTGGCATCTGGTGAAGGCTTTCCTGTGGGTGTCTTTTATACTGAGTCTCAGAATGGCGATGGGCATCAAACATCGAGGAGATTTTCAGACTAAGAAACTGCCAGATCCTTGGGCTCTCCCGTGGGAGACAGCCATTGTTGGACTACCTAGACTGTACTAGATAAGTCATTCTAATACCTCATCAGTTCTCTTCCTCTAAAGAGCGCAACTAACACAGAGTCCAGTTCCAGAGGGAACTAGAGAAGTACCAGCATACATGTGGTCTGGAATTCATGTGAAGTCCATGTGAATAAATGGGACCATTCTCATATCCCTCCATTATTAATTCATATATCTACATGTGAGTGTTCTTTACTGCAAGAAAGACACAGAGTTCAACATCCTTTATCCTTATTTATCCTTAACATTTATCCTTAACATTTGTTTTTCTTTATAGGCAGAAGTTATGAGACTATGTGGTCACATAAATAGGTGAGAGTAGAAGTGACTTCATTATAGCATTTCCTTCTGTGGTGTGGCCACAGGTAAGATGTTCTATGTGCCTGTGAATAACCCTTCACCCATGCTCATAGAAATAGCCTTAATTTAAAAAAAAAGAAAAGAAAAGAAAAAGAAAGAAATAGTCTTAATTGCCGGGTGTGGTGGCACATGCCTTTAATCCCAGCACTCAGGAGGCAGAAGCAGGCAGATTGCTGTGAGTTCAAGGCCAGCCTGGTCTGCAAAGTGAGTCCAGGAAAGCCAAGGTTAACACAGAGAAACCCTGGCTTGAAAAACAAAAACAAAACAAAACAAAAACAAAAACAACAACAACAACAAAAAGAAATAGCCTTAACTAAACTCATCGAGTCACATAAGAAGTAGCAGGGGGATTCATTGGGAATAGAGAAGTGATCATTAAAAATAATATGAGGTAAGAGAGGATAATAGATGGTGAATATGCCCAACATATATACATGTCAAAATCAAGCCCATTATTATGTATAATTAATATGTTAAACTGTTGTGCAAAATTAAGTATACGCTGCTATACCATAACAATGCAGTTCAATTCCTTAAACTCCTGGACTGTACACTAAAAGCCTGTAAAATGATTTTTTTAAAAAGTTGCCTGGTAAAAAGAATCTTGCACTACATATAAATGTCAAATGGTTAAATTAAAGACTCTCTTAGCTACATTTTATTGCTTATTTTATTTTATTTAGAGTAGGGGTAGGATGAATATGGAAGGGAAAAGCAAAAGAAAGAGCAAGGAGCATATTAGTTATTTAAAAGTTACTCTCTTGGCCAAGGTTAGAGCAAGTGGAAGTTCTTCTTATGCTGGTTAAACTGCCCTGCTTATAGACGCAGCTCTTGGTTCTCATTCTCTGTTGACTTCCTGGAATGCCAGATAAGTAAATTAGAGAGAGGTACCAAAGAACTGTCACTTGAGTGGATTTCACACTGGTTTGGCCTCTTGGGCCTAATGCAGAAGGTTAGTCCAAACCAACATCTTGCTATAAAAATGTATATTGACTAGGTTGAGCACTGATTTATCATAAGCATTACTTTTAAATGACATACATCATGACATCATATTGACCTGAAAAAACAAAGACACAAAAGTTGCCAAGAGATTCATACTCAGTGGCAAGAGCCCTGACTTGTCAACGCCTACAGGGATATTTCAAAGAGCATCCAGAGACAGCGGAACACCACCAGTTGGGCAGGAGAGGTACCTTTCTCTGGGGAAATAGGGACACTCTCCTGAGTACATATGAAAGGGCTGGAGGAAAGAGGAAGCCATTTGTCCATCCATCAGTCATGCTCTGAGGCAGATCAGTTTTAGGAAAGAGAGTGGATAGAAATCAAACGCTTTAAAACCATCTAAGCCCTTTCCTTGGAATGCTTTTGCATAACCCAGGAGTTCATAGCCCCCAGTGTGAAGCCTATGGCAGCATAAATATCAGAAATATGTTTTGTGCAATAGGAAGTCTGAGAGAGTGAGGCTCAAGCTAATCTGTCTCCTGGCGAGGGCGCTTTTTCTGGCTTGCAGATGGCCACTTTCTCTCACCCTGAGTCCTCATGTGGTAGAAAGAGAGATGAATGAATTCTCTTGTGTCTGTTTTTTTAAGGCGACAGTTCTCAACCTGTGTGGGTTGTGAACCATTTGGGGGTCAAACATTCCTTTCACAGGGGTTGCCAACAACCATTGGAAAACACATATACTTATATTATGATTCATAATATTAGCAAAATTACAGCTATAAAGTGGCAACAAAATAATTTTATGGTTGGGGGGGTCACTACGACATGAGGAATGGTATTGAAGGGCCACAGCATTAGAAAAGTTGAGAACCACTGTTATAAGGGCACTAACTCAATGAATTCCGAGTACCACCCTCACAATTGCATTTGACTTTAATGACTTCCTGTCTCCACATATAGCCACGATAGGAGTTGGGGCTTCAGTGTGTGAATTTGGGAACTATGGCGTGGGGCACAAACACTGAGCCTGTGATATCTTCCCATGAAGTTTTTCAACTTGTAGGTAGGTTGCCCAACAATCAGAGAACTGGCAGAGGCAGATAAACTGTCAGTGACCTTGGCCAGGCACGCTGAGCTTTGTCTGTGTTCTGAAACAGAAATCAGGGATCTGAGGGCTTGACCACTAGGTTCAGGTGCCCCAGTGTTGTGGCAATATCTGGCCTACCCTTGGGAGCCTGCAGTTTCCATCCAGATGGATCCCTTGGGAGCCTGCAGTTTCCATCCAGATGGATTCCTTGACGCAGAAACTGTTCCCTCACACTCTTAGGAGCATTAGTAATCATTCATGGCCAATTTCAAAACCCTTTGACCTCAATGGGATCTTGCAATGTTTCCATAAATTTCCATCCTCTTAAAAGCATGGTGGTTCCACAGATAGCAAGCTGGTAGGTAATTGTATTCTGGATGCCTCTGACGGCTTTCCCTCACAAATGACGCATTGGGGATTGAAATTCAGCTTTGACGTTTTAGTCAATTTCCACATCCATGTTCAGATATCTTCCCAAAAGGGAAACACACACACACACACACACACACACACACACACACACACACACACACTACCTCAACCTCAACTGTATTTAGAATTGCCAAGGGCCACAGCTCTGGAAATACCTATGAACTTATTTCCAGAAAGGCCTAACCCAAGAGGGAAGACTTGCCTTGAGTATGTGCAGCACTGTCCCGCGGGCTGGAGTCCTAGACTGGATAAAATGAAAAAGCAAACAGCATCAGCATTCATCGCTCTCCGCCTCTTGACTGTGGGCGAGATGTGACCAGCTGCCTCGTTCTCCTGCCTCTGCTCTGCTTTCCTCACCAGGATGAACTGTCTGCTTGAGCCAGAGTCAAAGCTAACCCTTCCTTCATTAAGTTGTTTTCATCAGGTGTTTTGTCACAGCAATGGGAAAGTAATGAACAGGTAGTTTGTTCTTTGTTGCTGTTCCAGGAACACAGCATTTAACAAATGCAGCTTTAGCGATGTGTCCCTGTTAACATTATTCATATGAAAGGGATTCAGATGAGAAAGCAGTGTGAACACACACACACACACACACACACACACACACACACACACGTTAAAGGTTGAGCATGAATGTTCACATCCACTCGCTCTCCAGCTGGCCCCCTCCGGAACGGCACCTTCCATTGCTGAGACAGCCATTTCATAAGTGTTTTCTCTTTTGTTGCTCTGCCAATACCTTTACAAGAGTCCTTAGGATGAGAAGCAGACAAAAATGCTTGTGTCTTTCTACGCAGTCAGAATTTATCGAATAACCATAAAAACCCAGCAGTTTCAAGGGCACCAATTTGCCAGGTAATTCTGATTTTCCTTGGTAACTTGGCTGACACGAACACAGGTTCTTTTCATCATCCTTTCTTTTTTTCTTTAGTTAAAAGAATTGTTTCATGTGTGTGGGTATTTTGCCTGCATGTGACTGTGTGCTACATATGTGCAGTGCCCATGGGGGATAGAAGAGAGAATCAGAGCTCACGGAACTGGCTTTATGGATGGTTATGAGCTGCTGCAGGGGAGGTGGAAATATGAAAGAACAGCTAGTGTTCGGTTGTTTCTTTTGAGCTAGGATTTCTCTGTGTAACCCTGGCTGTCCTAGAACCCAGGCTGGCCTTGAACTAACAGAGATCCCCCTGCCTCTGCCTCCTGGGTTCTGGAGTTAAAGGCATATGCTACTGTAGCCTGGCTAAAGGCAGTGCTCTTAACCACCTAACCATCTCTCTAGCCCCTAAACCTCTTATTAAAAACACCTAACCATCTCTCTAGCCCCTAAACCTCTTATTAAAAACAAAACCGAATGAACACTTGCCCAACCTCTCTCCACCATCCCTAGCTAGGGTTACACACATGTGTCACACTATACTTGGCTTTGTCCATATGTGCAGGTGATCCAAATTAAGTTCTTTGTTCTTATACGCATTACCCACTGAGCCATCTCTACATCTTATATATACGTGTGTGTGTGTGTGTGTGTGTGTGCGCGCATGTAGACATATGATGGCATGTAGGTTGTAACGGGGTAAGAGGACAATTCTATTCTAAGTATCCTGGGTATCTAATGCAGGTTGGCACAGCCTTAATGATGAGCACCTTCATCCACTGAGCCACCTTGTGGCTAAGAGACATCTTCCTGGGAAAACATCAACACTTGCCAACATGCATATTTATTTCCTTTGTTTCAAGAGAGGAAACAGGTTGGCCTCTCTTCCCGAATCACTTATAACTTTTACTATTTTTGGTGATATGTGTGGATGTAGTTTTTAAAAATTTATTTTATGTATATATATGCTTTGTCTGCATGCACATCTGTGCACCACATGTATGTCTGATTCTCACAGAAGCCAGAAAGGGGGATGCTGTCCTCTGGGGATGGTTTTTCCGATGGTTTGATCCACTATGTGGGAGCTAGGAATCGATCCCTAGTCCTCTGGAAAAGCAGCCAGTGTTCTTAACCACTGAGCTGTCACTCCATCCCTGGATGAATTCTTTCAGTGAATTTTTTTTTCTTTTTTTTTTTTCTTTCAGTGAATTTACACTGTTAAGATTCACTGTGGTGCCGGGAGGTGGTGGCACACACCTTTAATCTCAGCACTTGAGAGGCAGAGGCAGGCAGATCTCTAAGTATGAGGCTAGCCTGGTCTACAGAGTGAGTTCTAGGACAGCTAGGGCTACACAGTAAAACACCCATTGACTCAAAACAAAATAAAAAATGATTCACTGTGGCACCTGTCCTGCCTCAGGCTACCATCTTTATGTGGAAATGCAGTGATTAGCTTGATCATCAAACACACAGCCCTGCCATACAAAAGAGGACAATCAGCTGGGCAGTGGTGGCGCATGTTTTTAAGGGAGGCAGAGGCAGGTGAGTCGCTGTGAGTTCAAGGCAAGCCTGGTCTACAAAGCGAGTCCAGGACAGCCAAGGCTACACAGAGAGACCCTGTCTCAAAAAAAAAAAAAAAAAAAAAAAAAAAAAAATCCCTGTTCCAAGTGAGCCCTACGGTGCCAGTTGGCTTTGTCAACTTGACACAAACCTAGACATATCTGGGGAAAGGAAATCTTAATTTCAAAAATACGTCCATAAGACTGGCCTGTAGGCAAGCTTATAGGACATTTAGTTGACAATGATTATGATGGGAGGGCCCAGTTCACTGGGGACCAGTGTCACTCCTGGAAAGTGCTATAAGAAACCATACCGAGGAAATTATTTTGTTGGTCAACAGTGACTTTCTACTTGAAGAAGAAAAGAGCCCATTGCTCTGAAATGTGATTGGTTGATAAAGATGGATGATCAAAACTGGAACACAGAGCTCTGGGCCCTGGGAGGATAAATGACCCGGCACCACTCTCCTACTCCTGGAGATGTTTCCTGTTCCCCTCAGCTCTTCTGTGGTTGGCAGGAAGGACAACATGAGTGCTCCAACATGAGTGCTCCTCATGCAACACACCACAGGAGGCACCCGGGTCCCGCCCTGCTCCATCTGGGTGGGACTGTGAGTGGCTGGCTGGGTATATCTGCACTACACCACAAAGCCTCCTCTACCTAGAGCCACTTACTGCATGACCCAGATAGGGGCCCTGTGAGCTTTGTGAGTTTCAGGAGCCCCTGTGCCCTCCTCCACAATGCAGGTTTTATTCTGGAAGAAATGGCTGGATAACACTTGTGTTTTCTCATTTGGAGCCATTGTCCTCTCTTTCCCCTCTCTCTGCCCTCTCTTTCCCCTCTCCCCAGTATCACTCTCCTTTGTGGTTCCCATGAGCTAAGCAATTTTATCCAGCTTACCCTTAGTTCACCTACCTCTTTGGATTTGTTGTTGTTGTTTTATTTGGTTTTTATTGTTTGAATGAGTATCTCATATATAAGCCAATCTGGTCTCAACTTTGCTATATAGCCAAGGGCGGTCTTGAACTCCTGATCCTTTGCTCTCAGCCTCCCAAGTGCTGGGATTACAGGCATGAGCCACTATACCTAGCTGGCTCTTTGAATCATCTTTTCTCCCGTGGATCAGCCCAAGAGAAGCTACCAAAGAGTTGATGAAGGAAATACACACACACACACACACACACACACACACACACCATAGACTCACCTACAGATATATACACACACCACATACATACATACCATCCCCCACCACACACACATGCACATGCACACACACCATAGACCCACCTACGGACATATACATATGCCAGACATACATACATACCATCCCCCACCACACAGATGCACACATACATACACACACACCATAGACCCACCTATAGACATAAACACACATGCCAGACATACATACCACCCCACCCCCTACCACACACATGCACATACACAGATACACACACACACACACACACACACACACACACACACACATGCACACATGCACACACACACAGACAAACTCAAGTTGGATCAGAGGTATCTGTAGTCCCCACTATTTGGGAATCTGAGACAGGAGGATTACTTGAACTCAATGTTTGAGGTCAGGCTGGACAACATAGTAACACTGTCTCCAAACAAAACAAAAACTGCTAATAAAGTTAAAACCACATATTAGTCCAAAGTAGACTGAGTTTTATAAAGATAATTTTATGGGTTAAAAAAGTTTAAATTAATTAGTCTGGTTCTTTCATTATTAAGGAAAACTGAGGTCCAAAGATGTTGAAGGACTTACCCAAAGCCACCTAGTTTGTGGCAGAGACAATGACACAGCCCACTTCCCTGTGTTTTTAGGTCTGTATCACTTTCAAAACACTATGCAGCTTCCTATCAAATTAAAAGTCCCAACTATCAGAGGCCATTAGTGAGTATGGGCACATAGCAACATCCATGTGACTCAGACTGGCCAAAATGTAAGGGCTGTTCAGAGGAGAGACTTAAGGTAGAGGTGTGTGTGTGTGTGTGTGTGTGTGTGTGTGTGTGTGTGTGTGTGTGTGTGTGTGTTGCTGTGTGCATGCATACATGTGTTGAGGACCAGGAAAAAGGTCCTGGTAGAGAAGAGTTAGACAGAGGTTTCCATCATTATAAGGTTTTTTTTTTTGTTTGGTTGGTTTCTTTTCTTTTTTTTTTTTTTTTTTTTTGGTCTTTTTTTGTTAATTTATTCTTGTTACATCTCAATGGTTATCCCATCCCTTGTATCCTCCCATTCTTCCCTCCCTCCCATTTTCCCCTTACTCCCCTCCCCTATGACTGTGTCTGAGGGGGACTTCCTCCCCCTTTATATGCTCATAGGGATCAAGTCTCTCATCATTATAGTTTTTAAAGAACTGTGAGGTTGAGCATGATATGGAACACCTGAAATCCAAGCATTTAGGCACCTATGAGTTTGAGGCCAGCCTGGGCTACATAGTGAATACCAGGGTGACCAGGGATATATAACAAGACCCTCTCTGGAAGGAAGGAAGGAAGGAAGGAAGGAAGAGACAGAGAAACTACTGGCCTGCTGGGAACCCTCTAGCATTTGTACCCATGGAATCCAACACCTAGAGAAGGAGAGCTGACAGGAGATGGCCCACAGTGCTTGAGTGCAGGCTCAATCATCAGGAAGTCCAGTCTGAGGGACTACCTGTCCATGGCCCCTATGGCCCTGATGTTAGAAGATATAAGAGGAGAAAAGGGGGAGCTGCTCTTATGGCTGTCATCACTACAGCCAGCAAATAAACAGAAGGTCCAAGTACCTCTCTAGACCATAACAGAGGTGATGCTCCAGCTCATGCAGAAGCTAGGACAGGGTGGGGAGCATCCTCCTCCAGGAGCTGGGACAGGGTGAGGAGCATCCTCCTCCAGGAGCTGGGACAGGATGAGGAGCATCCTCCTCCAGGAGCTGGGACAGGGTGAGGAGCATCCTCCTCCAGGAGCTGGGACAGGGTGGGGAGCATCCTCCTCCAGGGAGCTGAGGCAGTGTGGGAAGCAGCATCCTCCAGAGAGCTGGGAGAGGATGGGGAGCCACATCCTCCAGAGCCAAGCTTGTGAATCCTCTGCACTAAGAGCAGCATTACTCAGGAGATCCAGATTGGTCTGACAAAGGGACCATGCTGTATGGAACCCTGGTTGGGGCTGAAGACCCAGGAGGGAAGTGCCTTTCTTCACGAGCCAACAAGGAAACTATGTCCAGATCTATGAAGGAGAAGTCACTCCCAACCAACCAGGAAGTCACACAGAAATGGAAGATCTGAACAAATGAAGTTCTCAAGTTCAAGCCAGGTTAACACTGTTTTGTTTGCATAGCTGCAAAAGGTTTGTGATGTCTGCTGACTGTAACCCTGGAAGGACCTAACCATCTAATCCGCATCCATCTGACGGTTACTCTGTGAGTCACGGCAGTGAGATCATATGTTCTTGTTGAATGTATTCACACCTTATGGTTTGAGAACAAGGGAAGTTATCTGACAGATTTAAGTAAAAATGTTTCAACTTAAAAAAAAAAAAAAAAAAGGCCCAGATCAATTATAGCTTCTGCAGGCTTTTAGGATGTTAATGAAAATTAAACAGTCTTGCTACTTGTCCTAGTCACTACTCTGTTGCTGTGAAGAGACACCATGACCAAAGCAATTCCTATAAAAGGCAACATTTAACTGGGGGCTTGCTTACAGTTTCAGAGGCTTAGTCCATTGACATTATGGTAGAGAGCATAGCAGTGAGAAGGTGGGCATGGTGCTGGATACGTGGTTGAGAGCTACATCCTGATCCTCAGGCAGAGAGGGGGTGGGGAGATGGAGATGGTGATGGTGGGGGGAACGACAATCTCACACACACACACACACACACACACACACACTGACTGGGCCTGGCACGGGCTTTTGAAGACTCAAAACCCACCTCTAGTGATATACTTCCTCTGATAAAGGACCACAGCTTCTACTCTTTTTTAAATAGTGCCACTCCCTGATGACTAAGCATTCAAAAATATAGGCCTATGGGGGTCGTTCCTATTCAAACCACCATGTCTCCTATACCATAAGAACTGACCTAGTCAATGAAATCTCAACATGAAGCCCTGCGTTTGATCCCCGGCACTAAAATAAGGCAACAAATAAGCCAGTTTAAAAGAAAAGAGAGGGGCTGGAGAGATGGCTCAGAGGTTAAGAACACTTTCTGCGCAATCATAAAGACCTTAGTGTGGATGCCAGCACTGGTATAATGGCCTCACACAGTCCTATAACCGCAAGTAGGGGACAGACAATAGAATCACTAGGGCTTGTTGGCCACCCAGCCAGAAAATGAGAGCCCCAGGTTCACAGAGACATTGCATCAAAGGAATGCAATAGAGCTAGACAGAAGAGGAAACCTGATCTCCCCATGTACCTACCTACCTACAAAGACAGAGAGACAGACAGACAGACAGACACACACACACACACACACACACACACACACGCGCGCGCGCGCTTCTGTACCTGCCCACATGTGCACAAACACCACACACATATACACACAGAGGAAAAAAATCTTGTATTTTTCAAGGGACTTAGAAGGAAATATATCATTCCTGAAGGTTGGTTACTTGTCACCAAATTGAAGAAGTGACTTACCAGAGGGGTTTTCTCTAGGCTACTGGGTAATCAAGCAATAAATCATTAAGCAATCAGGCTCTGTCAGTGCTGACTGAAAAACTGCTGCTGGAACTCACATTTTTTCTGGACAAACTAGCAAGAATTGCCAAGGATGCCTTTTTTTTTTTTTTTTAATCCCTGGCACCCAGCAGAATCTATTCCATCTTACACAGCCTCTCTCTGTATTTGGTATTTATATCTTTTTTCCTGATCTTGGAGGCTAGAAGCATCTTTTAATTAGCTTATGTCTTCATATGTCATGTCCTGCCTCAACATCAAGGGTTCTGGAAGAAAACGAGATTCAAGTAAACCCTAGGCCAACGTCTTATCTCAACAATTTAGGTCCTTTCTCCTCGAAAAATGATGCAGGGGTGCAATGTGCCATTGAGACCACTAGGCGGCGCTCAGACACTGGCTTTCGAATTTACAGTTCCTCAGATGGCTTCAGTTGGAATTGTCTGTATCTATGTCTGTGTCCTCATATTAATACAGTTTTGTCATGGCTCTAGTGGGATGCTTTGCCCATAGAACAACACACTACAGCTTTTAACAAATGCTTGCTGATGGAGGCGATAGGTTTTACAATAGAACCTAATCAATTAAGGGGAAATTGAAGGTGTTACTGGCCACTGGTGGGCAGGAGTCTAAAGAATCAGGAAGGGACTCAGAAGAGCTGGGAAGCGATGTTATGGCCCCATAACTTACAAGGAAAGCACTCGGAAACAGTGCTTTGTTTGACTAACGGAGACAGAGGATATGAGCTTCAGCCCACAACACAACAAACTGGGCAGATGGCATATACCAGGGAACCTCAGATTCTACAGACAGCAAAGACACAGGGGTCAGAATACTCACATCTTTCCCTATGCTTATATCTGACATATGGCAGGCATATGCACACATATGTCTATATGAATACCACCTTTTGTCTATATGTATAGCACACATTGTCTATGTGTGCATCATGTATTGTCTATGTATATCATGTATCGTCTATATGCTTATCACATATTATCTATATGTATATTGCATATGGTCTGTATGTATCACATGCTGTCTATGTCTATACATATAGCATGCATTGTCTAAATGTACATCATGTGTTGTCTACATGCATATCACATATTATCTACATGTATAGCACATATTGTCTATGTGTATATCACGTTTGTCTATATGTATATCACATACTGTCTGTATGTATATCACATTGTCCATGTCTCTATGTATAGCTCATATTGTCTGTATTTATAGCACACATTGTCTATATATATGGCACATATGCTACTGTCCCTAGAAAGACAAAAGAACCTGGGTGACTAGATTCCCAGTCATGGCAGAGAGGAAAAGAAGGACACTTTGCTTTCAAGGCTCCCTGCCACCAGTGTTGTCCCTATATGGGATTCTGGATGCCCTGAGGCCAGGCCTGAGCAAGAATCAGAAGTTCATGAGGTCATGTTTTCTCCCTTCAGAAATGACTACCATCAGAAGGGACATCGACGGGAGACACAGTCTCACACATACGTACGCATAAGAGAAAAACCTTGTGCCTTTGAGCTCTGGGGGAAAAATAAAATCCTCAAGTGGCAGGTTAGGGACCTTGATTTCAAGCTCTATCTTCTGTCTCAATTCCTTCTTCCTTTCTGGGGCCCTAGGACCCAGGACAAAACTTTAGCGGCTCATTAAAAATGATAGCACATACCTGTAATCCCAGCATTATGGGAGGCAGAGACAGGTGGATCTCTGTGAGTTCAAGGCCAACCTGGACTACAAAGAGAGTCCAGGACAGCCAAGGCTACAGAGAGAAACCCTGTCTCAGAAAACCAAAAAAGAAAACAAATAAACAAACAAAAATAAAGTTGTTGGGTTTGTTTGTTTGCAAGCTGTGGTAGCATCCACCTAGAACCCCAGCCCTGGGGAGGAAGAGGCAGGTATATTCTGTGGATTAGAGGCCAGCCTGCTCTAGGAAGTGAGTTCCAGGCTAGCCAGGGCTCTGTGGTAAGACTGTCTCAAAAGCAGTTTTGGTTTTCTGCATTGGGAGCTGAACCTAAGGCCTCATGAGCGCTGGGTGAGGTCGGCCTCCAGCTGGAATGCCCACTTAGGCTCCCTCTGACTCAGATTCTATACCGCTTTTCAGATCACCTCCCCTCAGTGCATCTTGGTCCGCGCTGCTCTTTTCACAGACCACGGTGGAGGAGGCTACTATCCACCTTCCAAACTCGTCACTGTGGCCTGTGAGGTGACACAGCTCAGAGGCTCTTCTCCATGTTCTTTATTAAGCCTGAGAGGTCTCTTTGCAGAAAATCCAGCACTTCAGGCTTGAAGTAAGTCTAAGGGAAAATTTCTCAACCTTATATAAAATAACTATATTTGGACAGTTACATATTAATCAATGATTTGTGTCGGTCAGACTTACATCTTCTGTAACACCTCTGGATACCCACACGCAGGTTTTTACATGGGCATACATTTTCAGTCCTCCCTCTCTCTCTCTCTCTCTCTCTCTCTCTCAGTTTTTTTTTTTTTTTCCAAGACAGAGTTTCTCTGTGTAACAACCCTGGCTGTCCTAGGCTCGCTTTGTAGATGAGGCTAGCCTTGAATACACAGAGATTCACCGGCCTCTGCTTCCCAAGCGCTGGGATTAAATGCATGCGCCACCACGCCAGGCGATTTCCAAGGCCAGCATTGCTGGCCACACTTCAGTTGCCTGTTTACTTCCTTCAGCAGCAGCCAACCTTTTTCAGAGTACAGCTGTTCCTGGAGCGTGCCGGTACCACTCCCCTACTCCTGTCAGCGAAGCCTGGCTGATCACGTGTCCTCTCTGTGTCCTTAGCATTTCTGGTTCCAAAAGGGTCTCTAACCCAGGCTGGCCTTGAACTCCTGATCTTTCTGTCTCTGCACCCCATGCATTGGGAGTACAGGCACGACACCAAGTTTATTCAGTGCTGGGGATCAAACTCAGAGGTGAGGTGCCTGCTAGGCAATCACTCCCATCCCCCAAAAGAGAGAGATACACCCCCAGCCCCAGTACTGGCTTAGTTCTTTGGGTGGGTATTCTGTGCTTTGAATTTGCATTTTTCTAATAGCTAACAATGTTGAACAAATTCTCATGTGTTCATTTGCCATCTGTATATCTTCCTCTGTAAAATGTCTGTTCCTGTCTTTTATCTGTTTTCTAATTTTTTTTAAGCATGGAAGTTGTGATTTCTTGACATTTTATATATTTGTCCTTTGTCTGATTTGTAACTTGCAAACATCCTCTCCTGGGTCTCCAGCTTTTTTTTTTTTTTTTTTTTTAATCCTGTTAACAGGTGTGGTAGTTAGTGTTTCTATTTCTGTGATGAACGCCAGAACCAAAAACAACTTGTAACTCTCAGGTCACACACTCCATCACTGAAGCAGAGGCCCTGAAGAAACACGACTCCTTTGGGCTTGCCTAGCTTGCTTTCTTAAACACCAGGACCACCTGCTATGGCAGGCACTGCCCATCAAACACTGCTCAAGAAAATGTCTTGTAGGCTTGCTTACCAGCCAATCGTATGGAGACATTTCTCTATTATAGCTCCCTTTTCCTCCATCGCTCCAGCTTGTGTCAAGCTGACAACCTGGGCAGCAGGCTCTCCAGCTGACCTGCTCCAGTAGGCTCCTACTGACACTACCCGGGCAGCCAGGCACTCCCCATGTGGCCTCCCTCCATGGACAGTCGGTTCAGGAGGAAGGTGTGGCTTCACAACCTCTAGATTATGGTCAAAGTCCTGCAGCATCACAGGGTGTATGGACTGAATAATAAGAAGAGAGCAAGTGGTACCTAGCATTCATGTCCTGACTGTAGATACCATGCAATCAGCGGCCTCACGTTCCTGCTACCAAGGCGGCTGCAAACTGTCAAACTGTGAGCCCAAACCTCCTGGAGTTGCTTTTGTCAGAAATTTTTGTTACAAGAACAAGACAAATAACTAATATTTACATAATATATGTGTATAATATACATACATATCACTGAATTAAAGTTACCAGGACCATTGTTTAAGAAGAAGTTCCTGTACACACCAAGATGATAATCAAAATGGACTGACTTACACTAATGTTTCACGTCACCAAGTTAAAACTAAGCTATTGATTTAATCTTTCAAGAAATCAGGGTCAAGAAATCAGAGACTGCAGCCAAATGTCCCAAACAGGTCAGTTTCAAATGACAATGAAATTCTCTCTGCCTAATTCCTTATCCAAACCTGAGGTTCCAGAAGTGTGAGGTGCAAGCCAATCAGCAGTTTCCTGGTTGTGTTCTCCCTGTCCCCAATTATCACCTTATAAGGAAAGTGGCTTTCCCTAGGCTAATCCAATTTAGGTTTTGTTTCTGTTCTTTCCCAGCCCTTTGTTTGGCTTTTTACAGACTACAGTTTTTGCTCAATTCCTGAATGGAAAATAAAGCCAATTAAGATCATTAAGCCAAATTGTTGTCATTTCATCCACCGACAATGTAATGTTGCATTTACCAGAACTGGCAGGGGAAAACATATTTACTCCATCTTCCAAGAGGAATCCAGTCTCTTCTTTTCTTTGAAATGAGGAAGCTGATCTCTGATGTGCTCTCAAAAAATTCCCAGCTCAAAACAAACAAATAAAATAAATTTGTTCTACAAGCAATCTATTAAATCCTGCTGGGTGCTCCCCACCCCACATCCCGTGTGTGTGTGTGTGTGTGTGTGTGTGTGTGTGTGTGTGTGTGTGTGTACTTTCAGGCTATATTAAAGAAAATAAGGAGTCTGCTAGTCTGAATTTTTCTCTGCATTTAGAAATCTAATATAAACAAAGCAAGACTTAACTCTGAGGCAGTTCTTGTAACTGGCTTTGAAAACCCCCTCTTGGCTGGCTAACTGGTACATGCCCAGGGTCCCAGCGAAGAGGAGGCCTGAGATGAGAAAAGCTCTCATGGCCAAGAGTTTGAGACCAGCCTCCCCAACATCGGGAGGCCCTCGGCTTCAAAGTGAAACAGAAACAAAGATTCCAAAACCAACCAAGCAACAGAATCTAAAGCACAGGCCTCTGCCAGTGACAGTCAAGTAGCAGACAGGTGACAGAAGGAAGGGCCTTCCATTAACCATAGTCAAATAAGGCAGATTCCTAGCTAATACCAATTAAGAATAAATCCCCAGCACTTGGGGAGGCAGAGACCAGTCGGTCTCTTGAGTTCCAGACCAGCCTGGTCTACAAAAGAAGTCCAGGACAGACAAGTCTACACGAAGAAACCCTGGCTTAAAAATAAATAAATAATAAATCTGAATGCTCCGTTTTTGTTCAGCCACTCTTTGAACTTCCTCCAGTTAAAAACATATATTTTTATGTTAATTTTATATGTATGTGTGATTTGCCCCGATGTCCATCTGATCACTGTGTGTGTGTGTGTGTGTGTGTGTGTGTGTGTAGTGCCCTTGGAGGCCAGATGAGGGCACTAAATCCCATGGAACTGGAGTAACAGATGTTTGTGGCCGTGAGTGCTGGAAACCAAACGCAGGTCCCTGGCAACAGCAGCCAGTGCCCTCGGTGGCCGAGCCATCTCTCTAGCATCCCTCTTCCATGCTATACCATTCACAATCCTTTTACTCAAATAAACTCCATTAAACTTAACTTGTCTCATTTTCCTTTTAGCAGGAGCCACTATGCCATAAGCCTGACTTCTAGTCCCAGCTTTATAATGGGTGTTCTTTCTGCACAGCTGAGGAGACACAAAGGGGTCACATTAAAAGGCTGGCCTGTCTTCCCTGTTGGGAGGTGAGGCAGTGCTTGCTTCCTGGTGCACACAGAAGGTGAGCGCTCACAAAGCACGTGGCACATGAAGACATTTGAGGACTACTGAGGCGGGGTAACATAGGCTATACGGGAAGCAAAGGTGTTACCCGTTCCCTCTGAAGACATTAGAACACTATTTGGATCTTGCCATAAGCCTGGAGTTCAGCATATGCTCCAGAATTCTTCAGCTTTTCATTTGCAAGCCTACCGGCCACGTTGACATTCACAGCAGTGCAGAAACGTGCTCAAATGTTAATGCAAGCAATTGCTGTCAATTTCTTGTATGCTTGCCCAGAGAGACCTGGCACGCTCTCCTTCCAAGGAAGTCACTTGTGTTCCCTCACCTGGTCCCACTCCCACAGAAACACATTTCACTATTTTCACACACACCCGCAACGGCCCCACTACCCTCTTTCAGTTATTAACGAGAGAGCAAACAGAGTCAGTCCAGGCATGGTGCCGCTGTATGCTCAGCAGGCTGAGGCAGGAGACTCAGAGTCATAGCATTGCACAGCAGATTTGGGGAGCCTTTTCAGCTTTGACAACAACACTGATGTCCCTACCGCACGCCCCAGCCCCCAGAACCTGCCTCGCGCATTCTACTCCTTGATTCTACACGTTTGACTCTTTCGGCTACCTCACATGAAAGGAATCACACATTCGTGACGTGTTTATTTCATACACTGTAATAACCCAAGGCTTATCCATATCACATCATATTGGAACATTTTCCCCTTCTCTCTTCTTTTCAAAAGGTTGAATGGTGTTCCGTAGAGTGCCTGTGTGCATGTGTGCATGTGTGTGTGCGTGTGTGTGCCCTGCCCTGTATCTCATAATAAATCCCCCCATGGGTTGGCATATATCCTTTTGTTTGGTTTTCTCTAGATTACCCTAGACCTGAGCTTGAAGTTTCAGCAAAAGCCTTACCCTTCTCCTGGCCACCCCTCCCCCCCACAACTCCCTCCCCTACCCCTGCTTCCCCCCCCCCCACCTTCTCCCCTCCCCTTCCCAAACTGTCTTAAAGGCACTTCGTACGGATTAGGATTACCTCGTGGTCACCTTGAAACACTATGAAATATGGACCTGTATTTTCCCACTTACAAATGAAGGAGCTGAGGCTGGCTTTGGTGGTACAAGCCTGTAATCCTGGAACCCGTGCGGCGGGGTGGCGGGGTGGTGGGGAGGTGGTGAGGGAGAGTGAGGGGGCTAGCTGTGACTTTTAGGCCAGTATGGGCTACATAGTGAGAGCCCATCTTAAACAATCAAACCAAAACAGAGGAGGAAAAAAAAAAAAAAAAAAAAAAAAAAGGAAAGTGGGGGAGGGAATGGGAGAAGAGGAGGAGGAGGAAGAGGAGGAGGAGGACTATTTGAGGATATAGGTGGCTAACTCTCAAGTGACAGAGTTAACAGAGTAGAATGGCACTTAAAGCCACATGACCTGAGCTCCTGGTACGAGGTGTCACAAGAAAGCTCATTTCTGCTCAATGCCCATATTCCTCAGCCAGTTCTCTGGAAAGCTCCATGAACTTTATTCAAAAGTTACTTCTGCCAATCTTTAGTTTCATGGAGGCCAGCTAGCTGCCCAGCAGCTTCTGAGCACACAGCCGGGTCCTCCATAGCTGGATCTGCAAAGGCACTTAGAGAAACTGCTACAAGGTAAGATCCTCTTGTGGCAGTCTCAGAGACGGACAGACCAGTGTTTGTCCTTTTCCCACCCAGCGAGGTTCAGACAGGCACAACCCAGTCAGTCCTGCTTGGCTTTAGATTCAACAATTCCCCGCTGTGGTCTCTGGGGTTGAATTTCTGCGCCAGACTCTGCAGAAAAAAATTGTGTGGATGGATTAACCCTGAGGTGCTGGGCGGGGTGCAGCAGCATAGCGCTGTGTTTATTTTAATTAGATTTTAGCAGCTGCTCCGTTGGGTCGCGCAGGGGCAGTGCGTCTTTTCTGTGGCTGACCTGGAGGGCTGTTTCAGGAATTTGGCATCACAGCCCTTTTCAGAGGTCCCGTGGATGTCAGGAGGGGCGAAGGGTGTTTGCAACGGTTGGGAACCAATAGGAAAGCTTGGTTTGTGACCATCCTTGACCAGCCAATGAAATAGTTCCATTTTGGTAACTGGTTGACCAGCCTGGGTTCTGGGTAGCAACAATCTAGTGCGTCTGGTGACACCAGAGCGTCTCTGTGGCACTTTATTTTGGGCGTCACGGCTGTTACCCAAAGTCAGGAGTAATGTGTTTCATTCGCAGACATCTAAACCCCCAGCCACAGGCATGTTTTCTTCCAGGGCAGAGGGCAAATGCAATTACATCTGTGACCAATTTGCACAGCTGGGCGCTCAGTCTCCTGACAGAAACATTTATTTGAGATTCGGGGGGAGCTGGGTCACCAGACAGGAAGCAAGGTCCAGCAAGCTTTGTGTTCGCCAATCTATGCTTGCTAGCTTGCAGAACAAAACAACAGAAACTGTCACCGTTGGCATTGGCTTTTAGTAACTGAGAATCAGATTCTTCCTACACACGAGGAGAGATTTGAAGGCACAGACAAGAGCAAGAAGTTTGAAAACAAGACGTGTTTGCCATTGAGCCTGGCACAACCCCAGAGCCCACATTTGCTCAGAGAGGCAGCAGAAGGCGCCGCTGCGCCTTCGACCTGTGGCATGGTGGCCAAGTCTTCCCACCCAGGCCTTTTCTGCATCAGACAAGAGAAATTCCATGTCTTTTCAGGCTTATCAGCTTTAGAAGGAACCAAGGTCGTTTTTACAGACCCCAGAAAAATAGAAATACCGTCTCTCCCAAGTTTAAAAGAAAAACATTGAAGCTGAAATTAAAAGGCCATTTGTCTTCTTAAAAAGTATGAGTCTGTCCAATTAAAATTTAAACATAAAGATTAAATTTATAATTTAAAAAGTTTATTGCGGATTTTGTTGTTATTGTTGTTGTTGTTGTTTTGGTTTGTTTTTTGTTTTGTTTTGTTTTTTTCCTTTATGAGAATTTCCCAGTGGGCCTAATAACTGCTGAGAAGTTGTTTACTGCAAGCTATATGTTTGGTATGGTGAATAATTTTAAAGGTGATGAAAATTCGGCATCAATAAGAATATGTTCATAGTTGCCAATATTGCTGGTGGTTTATTTTTGACATGGTTTTTCATTTGTTAGCCCAGGTTGGCCTCAGCAAGTGAGGACACCACATATCCCCCTTACCACACCAGGCTTAGTCCCCTTAACAGAAGATAAATGGTAGCCACAGAAGTGACACTGTACCCCCACAATCACCTGTCAATCTTTAGTCACCATATCAGTCACACAAGGCTCTAGAGTGGATCATATGAGGTGTTTTTATGTTTTGTTTTGTTTTCTTGCTTTTGTTTTAGTCTATTCTTTAAAACTTCTGTCACCTTATATGATGTCTCAGTAGAAGACTGGTAATTGCATCCACTCTTTAAAAAAAAAAAAATCCCACAGCCTTACTTTACTTTTAATTATATGTACTGGTTGTCTGCATTTGGGTATGTGAACCAGAGAGTACCTGTGACCTTGGCGGCTATAAGGGGGCATTGAACTGACTGAAACTGGAGTTACAGGTGAGGTACCCCAAGTGCATGGTGGGAACCACACTTGGGTCCTCTACAATAGCAGCTATTGTTTTTAACTGCTGAGCCTCCTGGCCAGCCCATCTCAGCTGCGTACAGTCCGTCCTTTGGAGGCCGACCTCTCCTGTCCACGCCACAGATGTTCCATCTGGGAACAGGATGCGAGCATGCAGCTGTGTGTAGCAACAGGCAAGCGTTATGCCATGACAAGGAAAGACCAGGGACTTCCATAAACCAAAAAGACTGGTCTGTGCACGTTAAGTGGGGGAGCGCTGAGAACACGGCTGCCTCTTTACCACAGCTTATACTAGACTGAGCCCTACAGAGGTGCTGACAATCCACTTAGCAAGATGGCAGCTTCCTGTGGTTCAGCCTGATGCTTGCAGGTTCAGAGTGGTCCATTCTCAAGGGCTTGGGGTCTGGGACCGGGCCAAATTGTTCAATCTCCCTAACAGGAACTGTCCTTTGGAAATTTCAATTTTACCTTAAGACATGAACTTATTTCCTGTGAGTTTTGTTGTTTGCTTGTTTGTTTTCTTCTATTTTTGTTTTGTTTTGTTTTGTTTTGTTTTGTTTTTGAGACAGGGTTTCTTTACGTAGCCTTGGATGCCTGAGAACTCACTTTGCACACCAGACTGGTCTTGAACAAACTCAGAGATCTGCCTGCCTCTGCCTCCCGAGCGCTGGGATTGATAAAAGCCTGCACCTCTGCCACCACCACCACCACTGCCAGGCTGCCCTCCCAGGCAATTCCTGTCCTGTCTGCCCTAAGAGATAGCTTGGGGATTTCTCAACTAACTGGGGCTTCTTTGCTGTTACCCTTGCCACCTTCTGAGGTATCTGTACCCCTTTTCTAGAGCTAGAAGACATTAAAAACAAAAACAAACAAAAAGCCCCCCCCCCTCCCACAAAAACCTAGACTCTGGCCTACTAACTAGCATGCAGCCAGAGGGAAACTCTCTGGCATTTGTTTCTTTGATTATTTGCTTTAACTACAGTTTTGTTTCGGTGCTAGAGTGCAAACCATCAGGAAGCTCTCTGTGGTCGAGCTGTGTCCCTCAGTCTGGGGGTGCTTTCCAGAGTTAGAATTCACTCACCACTCTAAACACATACATTTTAAACTTATAAGCTGGTTGCCGTGGTTCATACATGCAGTCTCAGCTAGTGACAGAGTTGAGGCAGGAGGACCGTGTGAAGCCAGGAGTTTGCACACAGCCTGGACAACGTAGACGGACTCTGTCAGAAATGAAAAATAAAACAAGTGCAGATTTTATTTCAGTGGCCTAAGGAACAGTTATAGAATGGCAACCAGTATTGAGGTTGCTTTTAAAACATCTCAGTAACCCCCAAAAGAAACTTCCCTACTCCCTGTTCCCAGCTCCCCAGTTCACACTCCCTGCTCTCCCACTCCATTCCCTGACAACCTCCCTCCCTCCCTGTGTCAGCTCCAGTCCTAGGCAGTAAGGAAACTTTTTTTTTTCTTTCATCTCTATAAATGTGACAATCCAGAACATGCCATGTAGTGGAAACACACAGTATGTGGTCTGGAGTTACTGAGCAAGTTTTCAGTGTTCATCCACACGGTCATAGATAGAAGTACTTTATTTCATTTCTTTTCCAAAAATATTCCAATTATGGAAAAAAGCTCATGGTGGACTTCAGCCTGTGCCTACCTGCCTTTTAGCTGTTATAAACGTGGCTGTGAACATTGGTGTACAGGGGCACATATGGCACACTTGCTTTCGCTTCTCCTGTGTGTGTGAGAGTAGCTCTGCCTGGCAGTGCAGTAGCTTTGTGTTTAAATGTTTGAGGAAAGAACAGACAGCTTTCCAAGGCAGCCATAGTATTCTATAGTTCAACAAGCAGTGTACAAAAGCTCCAAGGTGTCCATTCCTTTTTTTGACATTTGTTATTTCCTGCTTAAAAAAAAAAAAAAAATCTAGCAGCCACTCTAATGGGTATGGGACGGTATCTGATGGAAGCTCTGATGTCCATTTCTGATGACTAATGACTTTGACATTTTTGCAAGTGCCTTTCCGGCCACTCATGCATCTGTCTTCAAGACACCTACTTGTGTTTTTGCTCATTTCTGTTACTTCTGTTTGAATGTTGGGTTGTATTAGTTCTTTGTGTAATCAAGATTTTAGTCCCTCATCAGATATTTTCTTTGCAAAACTTTCTTCTTTCCTTGGTTTGTAGTTTCATCTTTTGATGGTGTCTGTCTTTTCACAGCACCCTACTCTCTCAGCCTCTGTCATTTAACTAGTCAAGTGTTGAACTTGGGAGTGAAACTCATCCAACGTTGTCATTTAAAAATAAATAAATATAGCCGGGCGTGGTGGTGCATGCCTTTAATTCCAGCACTCAGGAGGCAGAGGCATGTGGATCACAGTGAGTTCAAGGCCAGCCTGATCTACAAAGTGAGTCCAGGACAGCCATGGCTACACAGAGAAATGCTGTCTCAAATATAAATAAATAACATAAATAAATATATTTTCTATTCTGGATCTGTTAAATTTTGATGTGAATTTAGAGTCATTTTCTCGATTTCTGCCAAGATGTCCAATGGGGATTTGATATGAATCACCTTAGATTCTATCTGTCAAACTGTGGAGTATTTGAATTATAACAATTTCATCTTTTTTCTCTCTCTCTCTCTCTCTTTTAAAAAACCTTGGTTAGGTGTGGTGGCTCACGCCTTTAATCTCAGCACACAGATGGTAGAAGCAGGCAGATCTCTCTAAGTTCTTGGCCAGCTTGGCCCATAGAGTGAGTTCCAGGGCAGTCAGGACTGTAGGCGAGACCCTGTCTCAAAGTTTTTTTTTAATTATCATATAATAATGTACAAGTTAATGGGTTTCATTTTGATATTCTCATACACGTACATGTCATACTTTTAGCCACATTCAGCCTCTCACTCCTTTCTCTTGTCCCATATTCCCCTCCTTTGGTTCCACCTTTTTTTTTTTTTTTAATAGACCCTGTCTACTTTCATGTATTTTAAAAATACCTAATTCTATATATGAGAGAGAATATAAAAATTTAGAGTCTGACTTATTTCACTTAACATAATCTCTAGTTCCATTTATCTTCCTGTAAACACTATAATTTTTGTTTTTTGTTTTGTTTTTTTTTTTTTTTTAATGTGTGTGGCTGAATAAAACTCCAGGGTGAGCTGGGTGGTGGTGATGTACACCTTTAATCCTAGCACTCAGAAGGCAGAGGCAGGCAGATCTCTGTGAGTTCGAGGCCAGCCTGGTCTACAGAGTGAGTTCCAGGACAGCTGGGGCTACACAAAGAAACTCTGTCCTGAAAAACCAAAACCAAAACCAAACAAAATACAAAACAACAAACAAACAAAACAAACAACAAAAAACTCCAGTGTGTGTGTTTGTGTGTGTGTGTGTGTTTGTGTGTGTGTGTGTGTTTGCCATCTTGTTTACTCATTCATTTATCTATGGTTATCTAAAGTGATCCCATAACTTGGCTATTGTGACTAATAACACGATAAACATGGATATCCAGATATCTCTTAAATACTAAGTATTAATTCATGAACATAGAATAGCTATCTATACTTTTATGTCTTCATTTCTTTCAGCATTCTGTTTATACTTTTTTGTTATATTTATTACTAAGTGTAAGAATAATTTTTCATATTTTTATTTATTTATTAAATGTTTATTCCATTTCCTGCTGTGTGTGTTGCACTTACTACAGTGTGTGTGGTGTGGAGGGGGGGAGCAACGTCAGAGGACAACTTGAGGGAGTTGCTTCCTTCCACCATATGGATGCTGGGAACTGACCTCAGCTCCCCAGCTTTTTCAGCTGAGCCATCTCACCAGGCCCTAATTTTAGTTTATTCACTGCTGCTGCATAGAGACACACTGATTTTTGTGTGTTGATCTTTTATCTGGAAACCATGCTAAACACCTGTTAGTTGTAATGGTTTTTAATGGATTTGTAATAGCAGATCATATTGTCTAAAAGTATAGTTTAATTCCCCCCCCCCCCCCCCGCAACTGGACCATTCTGAGTTCAGACTTGCCCGTTACCTCAGTGAAGACCGCCCAAATGACAGCTGCACAAAAAGCTGGATTTGTATTCAGCCCTCACTGAATTAGGTGTCCAGCTCCTTGAACCAGGCAACTAGTGCTTAACATTCATCCCAGCACCCAAATCAGGAGAAACGGACTCCCGGGGCGTGTTTCAATCAGGAGAAACGGACTTCCGGGGTGTGTTTCAATCAGGAGAAACGGACTTCCGGGGCGTGTTTCAACAGAGCGATGCAGTTGCTCCTGGGCACTGGCGACTAATCAAGAATATCTTTAACAAGGTCCGAGGGGGAAACGTTGAAACGCCAGGGAAGGCACTTATGGGGTACAACTAAGTGTTTATCAAATATGTCCAAGACCCCGGGTTCAATCTCCACCACCACAAACAACTAAAATGGTAACAACAACAACAAAACCCCAAACAAACCAATCAGTCAAAAGTCACCAGTAGAGAAAGAAATAGGATAGTTTTAAACATGAGATCTTTTCTACCCAGGCTAATGCCTTCAGCATGTCTACCAGATAGGGACACAGGATGGATGTGTGTGTATGTATGTACGTATGTATGTATGTATGTATGTCCAGTACTGCAGCTAGTACTAGACAATCTCCCAGCACCTATTGCTTTTTTTTTTCTTTGTCTACCAATTCAGGAAGCTGTTTTCTTTTCATGCACGGAAAGTCCTATAAGCCATTCTGATTAACGAAGAGAGTCTCAGCTCAGGCGTGTTTTCCCGTTACGTTGAAGCATTGTGTGCCTCTAGCACGTCTTAACGTCGGTGGTAGGAAGACCTCCAAGGAGATCTTTGAGTTTGCGCGTGTTTGTGGTGGCTGTTTGCTGTGTGGTGGAAACAAGACACCCCAGACTTCAGGAGCAAGATGAAATAAACTTCTTGCTTCGTGGGCAAACTCTGCAGAGTGGGCTTTGTGTGGGAGCCCGCAAAGGTGGAAGTGCCATTCAAAGGTTGCCAGAGACCAAGAATAAACTTGCCTTGATGAAGCTCCTGGACCGCCTCCAGCCCCTCGCCAAGCTCCATGCCCAGCCTCCCTGAAGTGCACCATTGAGAAAACGCCTTGAGAATAGGTTGACGGACACGGGGAGCGACACGGAGAGAATGGCTTTAATGAGCCAAAAAATGTGGTTTCAAATGCCCCTGTCTCCCAGTGTCACTGCCGGGCCTTTGCCAGCAGAGGCTAACTCTTGTTCGCTGCCACAAACTCCTAGAGACACCAAGCGAGCCTGTACAAACTCCAAGCTAGTTGGCTACATTCGCATTCAAGTCGAGAATGTTCCCTCTTAGTGAGGACGGATATGTCTGAACTGACGGGGCGCTGTTTGCCCTGCCTGGAATACTGGCTGGCAAGCAGAAGGAGCTCTGAGGTCTCCAGCAGGGAGAGGTTTTGATGGGGGATTGCCTTTGGCTCCTGGTAAGGGGGTGGGGTGGGGTGGGGCTGATATTCATGGGTGGATTATCCAGTTCAAGGATTCTCTGGCTTTGGGCCTGTTCTCCTGTTTAAAGGTTCCTGAGTGTGTGGCCGTGTTAATGCTTAACGGAGAGTAGAAAACAGGAATGAAAAGAAACAAAACCATCTTGCCACATGCTAGTCATTTCTGAACGCTATCAGCTCACTGGACGAGAACAAGGTTTGGTTAAAGTTGAATTTGGATTTTGCTGGAGGGCTTCCCGTCTCTGTTGTTTGTTCCCTGGCTGTGGTATCTTGGGCCTCTCATGGGAGGGCGAGTCTCCAGTGGCTTCACTGGGGAAAGCCACACAGAAGGCAATGCTCTCCCTGCACCTTAATTTATTGAATTTCAATAATATTTCTTATTCTTTCAAAGTTTCATACGTTTGTACAATGTATATCTGTCCACAACTACCTGCTTCAACTCCCCCCCATACCTCCCTCCTAACTGCATGCATATATATATATACTTATATATTAAATATATATATATATTTTTTTGGCTTTTTTAGATAGTTTCTCTGTGTAACAGTACTGGCTGTCCTGGAACTTACTGTGTAGACCAGGCTATCCTTGAACTCACAGAGATCCATCTGCCTCTGCCTCCCAAGGCCTGGGATTAAAAGCATGTGCCACCATGCCCAGCTAATATTAAATTTATTTAATATATAAATATAAAATAATACAATAAATATATGTAAATACATTTATATCATTAAAACAATATATTTTAAAATTACGTTTGATTTTATATTTTGTTACCAATAATTCTAACTCCAATTCGTGCCACCCATATGTGCATGGGCCTCAGCCACACCCCACATCCATGTTGGAATTTTGACTGGCTTGATCTTGTATACATGTCTGTATTTTTTGAGACAGGATCTCTCAGTGAAGCAGAAGCTCATTGGTTCTGCTGGCTGGCTGGCCGGTGAGCTTCGGGGAGCCACAGGTCTCTGCCTTCCCTCCACCTTAGTGCTGGCCTTAAGGAGCATGCTGCCATGTGGCTCTTTGCGTGGGTTCTGGGATATGAGCTCAGGGTCTCCTGCTTGCACAGCAGGTATTTTACTAATTGAACCCTGTCCCAAACATGGTAAATTAAACTTACTAAATTATTTTATTTATTGAGGCAGAGTTTCGCTATGAGGAGTAGGCTACCCTTGACCTTGCAGCAAACGGTGTTGTCTGTCTCCCACGAGCTGTGATTACAAGTTTGTACCGCCATGCCTGGATTCTGTGATGATTTGGAAAAGGTAACAAATGACCAGAGGGAAGAAGTAAAAGTGGAGAGCTGGGAGGACACAGGGAAAGTTGTAAAAAGTGGTAAAATGAACTCATTACTCCATAGGGGAAAATGGAATAATCAGAGGGTAGGGTCACCTCTTAAAAAACCAGTGTCAGAAGAGCCCTGAGTCTTAAGAGAAATTCTTTTGATAGAAGTGGGCTGAAAACAGGAGTTGCTTCTGCATTACTATGCTGGTGCCTCTGCGGGGCCTTATCTCTTCATTAGCTTCTCTCATCTTCTGCGTTAGTGGCCCCTTGTGCTTTAATTATAAAATGGATGTATTAAAATCACTGCAATTATTCTTTAAACTGGGAAATGCACTTTTTAAATTACTCATGCCGAGCTTTCCAAAGATAGTTCATCCGTCCCCATCACCCTTCTCCTCCTAGATGACCCCTGACAAATTCAGAATCTGAGCCACTAATAATAGGCAGCGGAACAACCGAGAGCTATACCTCAGCCTCAGCTGCTCAAGCTTATTTTCGATCCCCCCCTTATCAAACGTGCGGTGTTCAGAACCATTGGTTTAAATGTCTGGCATTAAAAAAAAAAAAAAAGAAATTGGTATTATTTGTTTCTTCATCATTTCATGGTGTTCATTAGTGGAGCCATTTTTAGCCAGGAAGTTTTGTTTTATTTAATTATTATTATTTTGTTTTTTTTTCACTGTAGTGTGTGTATGTGTGAGTGCTTGAGAGTGCATGTGTGTATGTGTGTGTGTGTGTATGTGTGTGTGTGTGCATGTGTGTGGTATGTGTGTGCTATAAGTGAGGGAACAACTAGTGACAGATGGCTCACCAAGTTGGTCCTGGGGATGGAATTCGGGTTCTCAGGCTGGCATCAGTCATGTGACACAGTGACACTATTTTATTTCTAATCTGTGTATTTTGGAGATGTATTCACTTTATGCATGTGAGTATTTTGCCTGAATGTATAAATATGTACCGCGTGCACACTTGGTGCCAAAGGAAGCCAGAAGATGGTGCTGGGTTCCTTGGAACTGGAGTTACAGATGGTTGTGAGGCCCCATGTAGGTGCTGGATACTGAGCCTGGATCCTCTGCAAGAGTCACCAGTGCTCTTATCTCCTGAGCCATTTATCCAGCCAAATATCTGCATTAATTTTTTAAGGCCTCGTCTACCCCAGGTGGCTTATATCTCTCTGTCCAACTTAAGATGACCTTGAACTCCTATCCTTTCATGGCTACCTCTGAGTCCTGGGGTTATGAGTGTGTGCCATTATTCTGTGCTGGAGATAAAAGCCAGAGCTCTGCACATGCTAGGCAGACACTCTACCAAGCGAGCTATGATCACCAGCCCTGTTGTATCTGGCATTTTTACTGTTGCATTTCACAGAAGCAGCTATAAAACTCAAATCCGTCTAAATTAGAATAGTTGTCTCTAAGAGCCTTCACCCCAAAGTTTGAGGAAGTGGCAGGGAAAACAATCAAGACAAAACAAAATGATATGATGTCAAAATTAAACTAGGAAAATAAACAAATTAACCAATTAGTAGGACTACAATAATAGTCCTTAAATGTCTTTGGGACCATTGAGCTTTGAAGTTCATATAAAATATATGGACCTGCTTCTCAAATTCCTCACAGAAGGTCTGGCGACAGCTCAGTGGAGACACTCTAGGCCCTGGGTCTGACCCTCAACACAGACAATACAAGTCAAGCAAAGAGAGCCATAGGAAAACAAAAACAGAGTCTCCTGGAAGATCTTGACTAGAATTCTTACCCTGATTAGAATTCCCTGAATTGAATAATGGATAGTAAACAAACAAACAAACAAACAAACTAAGAAAGGAAGGTTTCAGGGAGCTTTAAAGGAAAGAAATGGGAAAAGTAAATGTAAAAATAAAGAGAACCTATTGAGAAAATGGTGGGAATGGCCCCGTCATGCCTTCCCGTGGATATGTATCCTGTTTTAATCTTAACCACATTCCAGGAAAGGAAGGCTTCAGTGGGAAATGGCCACCAAATCACCAAGTCACTGTGAGAGCAAGGCAGTGGTGCCAATGACATGGAGAGAGTGTCTGGGAAGAGAGTCTGGATTCAAAAAGACCCAGCGGGGATGCTCAGTGATCAAATCCGACTTGACAGGCAGGGGCATTTGCTACGCTGCCATCGCTAAGCAGGGAGCTTAGATGACATATTTGGTATGCTCTTAAGATCCCACAGCGTGTAAACGGAAGAGCAGACATATGTTCAAGTCGTGAGGGGCAAACTGGCATGGTCAAGATGACTCAGGGCTCTCCAGTTCCTAATAAAACAAGGGATGGAATGACTCGGTTACTCTTAAGCTGATTAAGTATTCACTGGGAGTGACTGCTGGGTTCAGACAAACCATACCTTGGGGACTACCGCAGAACTAGCTGCTGGCTCAACAAAGGCACACATTTAAGGAGTTTGGAGCAAACATGTATTTAGTCAAGCTATTTGAAGCTAATAGATTTGCACTGAGGAATTAGTTACTTGATTCTTCCTGAAATTACAGCATACAAATCCATTCAATAATCAAGAGAAAGAGAAAGCATGCAATGCACATGGGAGGTTTGGGAACAGGCCCAGAAACAGCACACAGCAATCTAGCCCATGATCCTTGGCTACAAGTCCACAAGTCTTGGCCTCTATACCCCACTGCAAAGGAGGCTTTTCTTAAAACCTATTAATATTTCAATGAAATATTAGACACAGGCAAGGAATCAATGGCTGGTATAGTATGTTCAGCTCAGTGCTTCACTAACTCTGGTTACTCTTCGAAGGCTAGAACACTTGCTGAACAAAATTGCAGTCATCCCCAAGATGGCTGCCATCATGGGAAATGGATCACTGCAGTCTTTAATAAACTACCTCAAACCACACAATAGAAGCCACAAGTTGAGGACAGTAGAGCAATGAGAGAATTTGACTATGAAGTCACCAGGTTAACCCTGGATTGGTTGTGCTAACTTGTAAGAAGTTAGAAGTGAAGTATATTTCTACCATGGCTAAAAGACTCTTGTTACAGCCTTTGTACACTGAAGACTTGACATGAGTAATTAAAAAACTAATTACCATATAGAAACACACTACTCACAAAATAGACTGAAGGGGGAGCACACTTCAGACCAATCAGCTTTTGTGGTATGTTGCCATGGTTTAAACGAAAATGGCTCCCAGAGGCTCATAGGGTGGCCCTATTAGGAAGTGTGTCTTGTTGGAGGAAGTATGTCACTGGGGGTGTGGTTTGAGGTTTCAAGTGCTCAAGACAGGCCCAATGTCTGTTTGTCTGTCTCTGTTTTTCCCTCTCTTCATGTTGCCTGCCTATCCAGAAATAGAACTCTTGGCTTCTTTTCCAGCACTGTGTCTGCCTGCATGCTACCATGCTTCCCACCATAATGACAGTGGACTAAACCTCTGAACTGTAAGCCAGCCCCAATTAAATGCTTTCCTTTATAAGAGTTGCTGTGGCCATGGTATCTCTTCACAGCAATAGAAACCCTGACTAAGACAGTTGCCTTCCCAGACTGGGCTGCAGTGGCACTGCGGCCCATGTCTAGTCTGTCCAGTCTTGCTCTTTGGCTGGTTCAATAAGTAAGAAACCAGCTGTTGTTTTTTGGCCTGCAACCTGGAGAAGCCCAAATGGCAAGAAACGAATGTCTCCAACCAACAGCTGTCTAGACCTGATGCCAGTTATAGGACTGAACTGGGAACAGATCTTCTCCAGTCATGCCAGAGATGAATATGAACCCAGATGTCACCTGGACTGCAGCCTTGTGAGAGATTAGGCATAAAATGCAGGTACCCAAGGTCAAGAATGGGGTCTTGAGGTTGGAGTGAGGGCTTGGTGTTTATGACTTCTTCAGTTTTCCATGGTTTGAGTCCCAGAACACATGGTGACTTACAACCACCTGTAACTGCAGTCCCAAAAGCCCTGATGCCTTCTTCTGGCCTCTGCAGGTACTGTACATGGATGGTGGCAAAACATTCATGCACACAAAATAGAGAGAAATAAATATTTAAAAAAGAAAGAGAGTGGATTCTTGCCATGTAAAATAATGTTGATGTGAGGGGGGCTGGAGAGATGGCTCAGAGGTTAAGCGTGCTGCCTGCTCTTCCAAAGGTCCTGAGTTCACGTCCCAGTCCCACTAACCACATGGTGGTTCACAACCATCTGTAATGTGATCTGATGTCCTCTTCTGGCCTACAGGCAGAACACTTTATACATAATAAATGAATGAATGAATAAATAATAATAAAAAAATAATGTTGATGTGTTATTTTAAGTCATGAGGTTTGAGCGCACGCGCACGCGCGCGTGTGTGTGTGTGTGTGTGTGTTAAGTAGCAATAACTAGTGTATCTGAACTTTTTTTTTTTTTTGGTTTTTTGAGACAGGGTCTCTCTGTGCAGCCTTTGCTATCCTGGACTTGCTTTTTTAGACCAGGTTGTCCTCGAACTCACAGCGATCCGCCTGCCTCGGCCTCCCAAGTGCTGGGATTATAGGAATGCATCACCACGCCCAGCTATGAACTTTTTTAAATTAAGAAACTTTTGTTTTGATTTTTGATGTAAGTTCTAGGCTTCCCTGGAACTCTATACACAGCTGAGACTTTCTCTCCTTGCCTGTCTGCCAAGTGTTGGTGTTACAAGTGTGTGCCACCACACTCAGCTAACAAATGCATTAAAAGATATGAATCAGTAGTTAAAATGCTGTCTCAAAACGCAACAAAGCCAGGCATTTTTACAGGGGGAATTTTCAAGTCTTTAAAAGGAAAATAAACATTTATCTTACAAAATTAAAGAATTTTTTAAAAACTCAAAAGGAAAATCACCACTTCATTTTATGATATCAGAATCAAGTCTATACTGAATAAGGAAAACATCAGAAAGCAAAAATGTAGAATAATATAAACTATGCATTTCAATGTAGAACTTTTAACTAAACATTACTCATGGTAGCTCAGCTGTCTCACATCCATGAGAGAGCAGCAACACACACAGGGGTTTATTCTCTTGTTATTGTTTAGATGGTGCCACTAATGAACACTTCCAGTACTTTCCCAAAGGTGGCTTTTGATTAGAAAAATGATTGTTCATGTTCATTTACTCTTTATAAATTTAATAACGTTGTAACTTAAAGATTCTACCTCACTTTAGAAAGCCTATTATTCTCACTTCTTCAATACAGGGTCTCCCTGTGTCACCCCGGTGGGCTCTTAGCTGGCAACGTCCTGCCACGTAACCACTAGTTCAGGTGCGCACCACTGCCTGGGCCACAACTCACACTTTTCTCCCCACCAAGCATCAAGTACAAAATAAGTTCCAGACACAACAACCTGAGCATTAGTGTGCAAAATGTTTTCATTCAGAAAACGAACACCTTTATATTCTCAATGTAGGTAATAGTTTTCAAACACCATCAACAGCAATCCACAGAAGAAAAGGCCAAATTTAACCACACTAAAAGTTAAATTTTCTGCACAGTTAGACACGAAGAGCAAAATAAATTCCAGCAGTAAAGGGGACTCATGGTTCCTCCTCTTAGTTGACAAGTTCCATTGTAGTTTTTGGTTCCCTGGAGTCTTGGGATATTGGTACAGTGCTGCCTCAGGGCTACCGGGAACCCACGGACTTAAATGTTTGTTGTGTATTTCAACAAACACTGTTCTGTGTGTTTACATTCATTTTAATGATCAGTTCTCTCCGATGCTCAGCTTATTTCTGTTTGCTCAGTGAATGCTCTGAGAGCTTTGACACAATGAATGCCAGGAACACACACACACACACACACACACACACACACACACGTATGTATGTATGTTTGTATGTATGTATGTGGACGTATGTGGCTATTTGGTATGATGGGATGTTCTAGGCTTATCCTATACATTTCCAGCCCTAGCTCTGGAGCTGCCCCATTTCTCCAAGGTGCCCTGGTTCCTTTTAGTGGGACATGGAACTGAGAAACCACAACCCAGGAGGAGAGGCGTAGCTCCGTGACCACCTGTATGCTTAGCGGACACACACTGGGATAATTCCCCAGCAGGAAGAAAAACCTAAACAAAAAGAAGCCACGATCCAAATATGCTCTTTTTGAGCTTATTAAAGCATCCTCACACTTCAATGAAATCTTCATACAACAAAACGAAAATAACATTCACTTTGAACTTGGTCAGCCTAGTCTCCGAATCTTACTCTTTTTTTTCATTTGTAAAGTACAGATTACAATAATCCTCACTCTCAGATTTATGGGTCATAATCAAGCAAGACAGTGTGCATGCAGCCTGTAACACAAACATTTAACAAATGTTAATGATGATGGCGATTTACAATGGAGCACCGGCTTTATATTCAGGTCTCAGCATATGGTGATTTCAATCTAATGTATTATTCCTCAACAATTCATAACCCGCTCTGACTGGTCACACAGACACGCCAGATCTCTGTGACCTGATTTGTGCATTCCCACTATCATATGGCGGGTTTCAATTAAGGAAGTCAAGGAGAAAGAGGAGCCCATGCCAGAATTGTTGTTGTTTTTTCTTCTTGGAAGGCCATCTGCTGCCATGACCCATTTCACAATGTCCAAACTCGTCAGTCGATGCTGCTTCCCTCCAGTCAGTGGCCCAGCAAATATAATGACTTTGCAACTATTACATTCCAAATGGTTGGCTTAGACTAACTAATGATCATCTAGCGGTCCAGACTGTACAGTGAGTCAGGGAGATAGAGGCCTTCCATGCCAGGGTTTTGATGGAAAAGCAGGAAAGTTTGTTCCTTCCTATATCTTAGGATGCAGCATGAACAAACAGGGACAATTAGAAACTCTCCCTTCTAGGATTTGTTTTGGGTTGGTAAGTAACCCTACGCTTCAGTGAATAGGTAACAAATTTCATCTTTACAAAACTGAGTTTTTAAAAACTGGACTGATCCCATTAAGGGAAATAAGTGGGCAGGCTGACCCTCGAAACAAACTTTGTTTAAAGCCTATATTAAAAAATATTATATGGCTCTAGAATATACTATATACATATAATAAATTGTCAAAAATATATGACATATATATTAAATTGTCAAAAATGCTATATACATATATGAAGTTGTTAAACAATATGCTATATACATATATGAAATTGTTAAGGAATATAATATACATATATGAAATTGTTAAAGAGTATATTATATACATATATGAAATTGTTAAAGAATATACTGTATACATATATGAAATTGGAATCATTCACTTTAGTGGCTGCATAATCCCTATAATGTAGTTAATTACTTTGCCATTGTCCTTCTGAGTGGCTCTTGCTTTGTTTGAAAACTTTTCGATAAATACACTTATTAACAACCCAATGCATATGATTATTCTTGGGACAACAAGTAGGTGCACGAATAAGAGACATTCAGCTCTGTGGGCTTCAGAGCTGAGTCGATTCATATGCCAGCTCACAGGGAGGCAACAGAGCATCCCTCCTCCCAGAAACCTTCTTCCTACACCTCGCAGTCATAAGCAGCAACTCTGCTGAGCTTTATGAGTTTTTGTGTGTTCAGGGGCTAAATATAAATGGAAAAATATGTCTGTAAATTTTCATGCTTAGATTGTCTCTTAAGATCCATTTATCTTAATGCTTGGAGTTACCGGTTCTTACTCTCATGTACTATGTTACTAAGTTCACATGACAATTCATTCGTCCATTCTTTACTCTATAGCTTCAGTCGTATCTTAGTCCATTTTGTGCCACTGTGTGATCCGGGTAGTTTAGAGAGAGCAGAAACTTATTTCTCATGTGTCTAGAGGATGGAAAGCCCAAGAGAAGAGGGGCTGTGGGTGGGACCTGGCCTCTGCCTACCGGATGTCTCTTCTAGAGAAGCACACTGTTCTTTACATGAAAAAAGGTGGCGGAGCCAAAAGGCCACAAGAAAGCCCAGCCTGCCATCCTCAACCAGCACAAGAGTCACCTTAAGCTTCCTTCCACCTCTTAATGCCATTACAGTGGCAGTTAAATTTTATCCCAAGTGTTGCAGGGAACAAACGTCCCAACCATGACTGCCAGCTTTCACTTTTCTGCTTGTGTGAATGGTCAACATTTTTCTCCGTCTCTTTCCACGAATGCATGCCCCTGTCTCCAGGGGAACAAAGCAAGGGGTGGTATTGACCCTTCATCATAACGGGAACATGTATGTCCATTTCAAAGGCACCAGCAAGCAAATCTTCCGTGTGGCTGTGTGAATGAGGGACCCTTCTACAAGCAGTGTAGGTCACCTCAGATGGTTCCCCAGTCTTGCCAATGCTTGCCGTGGTAGTTTAAATGAGAACAGCCCCCACAGGCTTTTATGTTTGATGCTTGGGCTCTATTAGGTGGACTTGCTTAAGAAGGATTAAGAGGTGTGGCCTTATTGGAGAAGGTGTGTCACAGTGTGTGTGTGTGTGTGTGTGTGTGTGTGTGTGTGTGTGTGTGTGTGTGTTTTCAAGAGCTCATGCCAGGCCCAGGCTCTTTTGCTCTGCCACCACCTTGTAGATAAGATGTAAGCTCTCAACTACTGCTCTAAGCCATATCTGCTCCCATGCTCCCCACTATGATGGTCATGAACTTCACCTCGGAAGCTGTAAGCAATCCTCCAGTTAAATGCTTTCTTTTATACGTTGCCTTGGTCATGATGTCTCTTCACAGCAATAGAACAGTAACTAAGACATCTGTCAATTTTCTAGGCCAGAGAAATGGTTCAGCAGTTAAAAGAGTACACTGTTTTGTTTTGTTTTGTTTTGTTTTTTCAGGGGATCCAAGTTTGGTTCCCAGCACTCAGGTCAAATGGTTCACACCTGCCTGTACCTCCAGCTCCAGGGGGACTCAGTGCCTTTGGCATCCATGGGCACTTGCACCCACATGCATATACTCACATGTAAGCACAATTTTTAAAAATGTATTTAAAATTTTTGTCAGTTTTCTTTACGTAAGTTTTTTCTTACTTTGAGGGATGGCTTCTCAGAAGTGAAATTTCTGAGCCAGAGGTGTATATGAACTTAACCTACCCAGATGTGGCCAGACTATTTTCTAGCATGTGTGTATGACCACATGCTTTCAGAAATACATTCTTTCTGCACTGGTCTCACGTAAGAAACACTCCAGCGCTTTCAAAGAGTTGCCATTCTGATACATAGGAGACAACAGCACAGCACTATTTGGCTTATTCTCCCTATTGTTAGTCCATTATTTGTTGGCCCCTAGAGTTGGATCTTTTATAAAGTATTTTTCATTTAAGAAATTTTATGTGGGCCTTGGGGATCCATCTTAGGTCAGCAGGCTTGGCAGCAAACATCCTTACCGGCTGCGCTATCTTGCCAGCCCTGATGAAGTTTTATTTTCACAAAGAAGGTTGTTGAATTTATGACCTGTCCAAAAACATGAAAGCAATGATTTTTAACAAATACGAGGGAAACCTTAAGGGGAAATGTTTTAGCTGTCATTGAATATCTAAAAGCTCCTGCTTTTCTAGCTCATGAATCCTATGCCACCTACGCAACTATAGTCTAGGTGGGGGCTGGAGAATGGACGCTTACAGTAACATTTACAGTCGTAAGTTACTGTGTGCTGGGGTGTGTGACGTAAGAGGACAGCTGGGCTCTGGAGACTGAAATCAGGTCATCAGACTTGTACAGTTAAGTACTTTTATCCTGTGGGCCAGTTTAAGTTAAATTAAGAAAAGATTTTCCAACTAATTGTGTTACCTCATAAAACAAACAAACACACAGACAAAAAGCTCAAAACAAAACAAAACAAAACCCAAGAAACCAATGAAACCCAAACCTTCTGAAAATTGATAATTCCCAGGCAATTGTATGTGTCCCAGGGGTGAGCACTTGCTTCCCTATAAGGATGGAGTGAAGGAAATATTTCCACTTCCTGTTGTGGTTTGAATGTGAAAGGTCTCATGATTCCCAGCTAGTCACGATGCCTTGGAAGGTTGTGGTCCCTTTAAGAGGTGGCAGGAGCCTTGCTGGAGGAGGAGGGTCATGGAGGGCACCACTTCCTGTTAGTGCTCTGCTGATGGTAGAAGGCTCCTCAGACTGTAAGCAAAACTAGGTCTCTCCTGCTCCAAATTTCTTTTTTGCCAATTATTTGGTCTTAGCAACAAGAAAAGTATATAAAACCGTTCCAAAACTGGTGTCCATCTGAAATCAATTTCGAAACTTTAAAATGCAGATTCCCAGGGTCTTTCCTTGAGCTGTTTGTTAAAGGAGGCCTAGGAAGAAACCAGTGTTTTAAACACACTCCCCGTGGACCCTGCGTGTAGACCAGCAAGAACGACTTTTCTTTGCATTAAAAGGACAGATGTTATCTGCAGCTATTCCGGATGACACTTAACAGCATGATAAGACCCTAGAACGCGGGTCCACAGCTCTCTGCCCTTTGGCTGCTGTCTCTCACGTGTTTTCCTCCAGCTAATGAATGTATACGAACCATAATCCCGAAACAAACAAAGCTGCCTGTGAAATTATGGGCTGAAGGTTAATGACCTGGAGACAAAGCCTCTTTGGAATTGTGCCCTTGAGTGTAGGGGGAGGGCGCTGTTCCCAGACTCAGCTGTTAACTGAATACATCTTGGATTGAAAATGAACCCCATTAAGAACAATAGGAATGGAGTCCCAGTGCTGACTCATTCTTTTTTGTTGTTTATTTTGTTTTGTTTGTTTTTTGAGACAGGCTCTTGATAGCACATTCTGGCCTTAACCTCACAGGGTAGCTCAGGCTACGCTTGGCCTCATGGTGGTCCCCTGCTTTGGCCTCCCACATGCTGGGATAATCAGGCACCACCATGTCTGCTTTGACCCACTATTTGCCTCAATTTCCTTATATGTGTGAAGAGTGGAGGGCCAGGTGTTGTGACAGTACCCAGAAGGAGATTTTCTCCAGGATTGAAGCCAGGTGCACCTATAGTGCCTGCCCAGCATTTGGCATGAAGCAAATTACAGCAACTGTCAATAGCTCTCTGTTCTTTCCCTGAGTGTCAGAAAAGAGTGACTGTTTGCTTTCTTCTGTCTGTAATTCCACAAGTCGGAGCATTAGCTAGATGCTGATATGGGAGCTTAAAGTGGTATAAGCATTTCAAAAACACTTGGTTCTTCTTTTGAATGAAGGTGCATAGTGTTTTGGCCCTAGAGGGTCCTCAGATAGCTCAGGGATAGTTAAAAGAGAGCACATTCAAGGAAGCAACCGGGCCTTAGCGGGCCTTAACGGGACCGTTTCCAACGGTTCTGAAAGGGGAGCTGTTTCACAGAATAAACTTATCTGTTCCAGGAGGGTGACTATATTAGTTCACTCTCTAGCTAGTCATTTTGGATTTCAGCTTCTTCCCTAGGTCTAATATTCAGTTAGGCACTTGCTTAACTTTATTACTAGTGCTTTCTGCCAACCTGGGGGTGGGGGGTGGAAAGCCACAGTTTATGTTTCTACTAGAAATGGAGGAGTGTAGACTGTGGTTTCTGAATCTTTTGTTGGCACAAGGTCAGTTAGCTACCTAGTGTAAGAGGCAGAACCACAGCTGCTTCCCCCAGGCCAGCTGAAGAGGGTAGGCAAACCAGGCTGCACTTTGTCCAGGTTTCTATTAAAAAAAAAAAAAAAGGAGGAGTCTGATTAACTTAATTATTACTTATTTAGTTTTTATAAAAGGAATACACAGAATTATCACAGGCTTTCAGCAAATGTACTACAACCAAATGAATGAAAGAAGAGAAGAAGGCAGGACTGGTGAGACATGCCTTTAAGCTCAGTGTTTGAGAGTCTGGGGCAGGTGGATCTCTGAGAGTTCAAGGCCAGCCAAGTATACAAATCAAGGTCCAGGGAAGCCTGAGATACATACTGAGACCCTGTCTTTGGAAAAAGAATAGGAAGGAAAGAATGAATAAATAGATAAAATTAATAATTAGAATTAGTTGCCAGCAACTGGGAACCAAGAAGACTGACGAAGAAAAGCTAAAAAGAGCAATACAGACTCAACATGGCTTATATCATGCTCTGTACAATGGCAGGTTGTCAGACCATGAGAGGAGAGAACACATCCTACAGTTCTCTCAAGAACACTGCCGAGAGTGCTTCAACAAGCCATTCAATGGAGTAGGTAGGAATGCCTATGGCCTGGGCACGCTTGTGTGTATAAGGCAAGGAAGAAGGGACTCATTCATAATTCTAGGGTGAAAGCCAGGCATGGTGGGGAAAAAATAATCTGTGATCTCTACATTCACAAAGATGAGACAAGCGGATCATGATTTTTTGAGGCCAGCCTGGGCTACATAATGAGACCCTATCTTAGCAAAAGAAGACAGAGCAACAGTAACTAGGATGGTGCGGGGCTGGGAGAGGGAGTGATGGAGGAGCTGGGCCTGTGGAAGCCATACTGCTGGGAGAAGGAGAGCTGCAAAGCACTCAGGAGGATACCTGCTGAAAGTGAACGTGCTGCAGTGAGGGAGAAGACAGCGTGGCAAACAGGAGAGTGGAAGCTCAGTGCTTCTGAGACCACAGGAGACTGGAGAAAACAAGGTGCTTGCAGGAGCCTGCGGAACTTTCATCTGTCCCAGGCCACCAGGGCAATCCTGTTAGGCCGAGGGCATCCAATCTCTAAGGGCAGGGAGCCCTGATGGTACCTGAGCTACAGAAGTAAATATCAAGGAATTAAGTCCCATTGACTCTTTCCCTGGGCTAGATACCAGCACTCATTGTGTCGAGCTGACATGCACTACCCCATACTGTGTTCCTGATACTGCAGCAGGCAAGAGAGATTTGAGTAGCTATAGTAATGATATTATTAATAAATGTAACATTATATGTGTGTGTACTGTATATGCATACATGAATATACCAAATGTAATGTTATATTTTTTTTTACCATGGTGTGAAAGTAGCCTGCATTGAGTAGAAGCTACCCCTCAGGTTTTACATTTGAGTCTCTTTTTGGGTTAGTGACATGTAGCCTAGTCCTTTCTCACGGGGCCGGGTGGTGCCGCCCAACTGCAGCAGCCAGTCAGCCATGAAACCACGCTGAGAGACAACTGGCACCATCTAATGTGCTGTGTTGCTAAGCTGGAACATTCTGTAGCTAAGGACATTCACTGCAGTTTTGAATTATGGTATGCTCAGTGTGCAATGGGATTAGTGAGATGTTACTGAATTGGAAATCCCTGTTATTGATTTATTTGTTTGTTTTGGTAGAGGCGAAGGCTTCAGCGAACAAGTGAGAAAGCCCGGAGTCTTTGGGAAAGCATGCTTAAGCTTTTGGGTAATATCTGGGGGGGAAAAGACAGAAAGAAGGGAAAGGTATATTTCTTTGGTAATAACTCAGAAAAGTTGTCAAGCTTGGCAGTGCTTTATGGCAGCTGTTTATCAACTGCACAGGGTTGGGGCTTCTGGGAGGCATAGGTCCATTGTCTCCTTAAAAGGACAATTATTCCTCTCCTGCCTTAGCATGTCCTCACATAAATTGGATTTCCTGAGGGGTGGTCTCCTGGCCAGGTGATTGACAGGCCGAGCTGGATTCTCTCTTAAGGAAGAAGACAACGGTATGTAATATTCTGATTTTTAGAGCTAGTCAGAATGCCCTGTCTCTGCCTAGGGCCAGAGAAAACTCAGCTCCCATTCATTTGATCAGGAGGAAATAGCTTTCTCTTTAATGGGCCTCAACAAAGTCCTGATACCTCCATCATGACATTAAAAAAAAAAATCTTAAGAAGGAGTAATTGTGAAACTTTCCTTCTAGTGTTACCAGTGAAACAGGAGTGGGTTCAAAGTAGGAGTCTCCATGTCCATGTAACATGATGAATCCCCTTTTATGGTATAGAAGTATATGATATAGTGTGTGCATATGTCTTCTATTGGTTCTGTTCCCCTATAGAACTCTGTCTAATATAAGTGTATATATGTATATCTGATTCATGCACATAAATATACAATATATGTAAACATAAACATATATAAATATGCATGTGTATCCATAACCAGTTCATGTACACGTATATATATATATATATGTAAGCTTATATACAGTGTGTGTGTGTGTGTGTGTGTGTGTGTGTGTGTGTGTGTGTGTGTGTGTTAACATTGGTAACTGGTGCTTTTCCCACTAAGATCTTCTAATCTATTTGGGAGATGAATGAGACAAGCTTACTCATAGTCTGAGTGTGAAGACATATCGAAGTACTGACAATCTACAATGGCACTAGGAAGACCCAGAAGAAATAATTTAAGGCTGAGGAGTCCATGGGACAATGAAGAGCTTGCAGGCTCTCAGCAGGCATAGGTTTTGTGTGTAGGCATTCCGAATGCTTGGCACAGATTGGGTGAAGAAGCCAAGAAGAGAAGGGCACTGTTCTGGGGTGAGCACAGCGGACAAACACACTTCTTTTCTCCCAGTTTTTGGCCTAAGGATCCTAGTCAAGAAACTCTCCATTTCTCAGAAGAGTCCAATCCTGTGGCCAAACTGTGACCAGCACTTCTCTATGTGATAGGAACAGATCTAGTGTTCTTATTTGAAGCTCATTTCACGCTTGTCCTGGGGCAAGGTACATTTACCTTAAGCTTGTTACCATGGAGCTTACGAAAATGGACCCAACACTTCCTGAAAAACCCACAGGGGGCTTGTAATATGGACTGATTTCTCCCAAGCAAAATCTATATCCATCTGTCCATCCATCCACCCATCTGTCTGTGAATCTTTCACCACACATTATCCATCCAGTATTTATTCAATTTCTTCATTGAATCTGACTGATCTAAGTTGATGCAATATGTAATTCATTAGCTGCATCCACAGCTTATGAAGTGTCAGAGTGATTGGCAGACCCAAGGCACATGCCCAAGACCTTTTAGTCTTCTCTTTCTACTGCTATGTGTGCTAGATAGCTTTATGTCAACTTGACATAAACTATGTAGTCTGAGAAAAGGGAACAACAATTAAGAAAATGGAGCTGCTTGACAGTGTAGTTCAGGAGTTTTGGGAAGGAGTTTGTGGGAGGAATTTGGAAACATCTGGAGATGCTGGCTAGGAAAGCCCTACAGCAATGCAAGCGAAGATGGTACTGGAGATTCTGGTGGGGTTTCCAGAAGAATGTATGCTGGTAGGAATGCTGAGAATGAAAAACGGTGCCCACGATGCCTCATTTGGGAAGAAGGGCTCTGAGAAAACAGACCAGGGACCACCGTGTGTGTTGCATTTTGACAAAAACCTTGTCTACAGTCTGTGCCTGGCCTAGGTCTCTGAGTGATGCTGAATTAGAAAAAAAAAAAAAAAAATAGTGGGCTAATGGATCTAGTGAAGAAAACCTTGAAGCAGCTCCAAATTCAGGCTGTGTCATGGTTACTGCTGGATGCTTTTAGTTGGGTTTATAGTCTGAACCAGAGGAAAAGCATATGAGAAAAAAAAAATAATGCTTATTTGGCTAGAAAAGAAGTGTATACAAAGTCGAGACAAAGGGGCCAGGCGTGGTGGCGCACACCTTTAATCCCAGCACTCGGGAGGCAGAGGCAGGCGGATCGCTGTGAGTTCGAGGCCAGCCTATTCTACAAAAGCGAGTCTAGGATAGCCAAGGCTACACAGAGAAACCCTGTCTTGAAAAACAAAAAAAAACCAAAGTTGAGACAAAGGAAGATGTAGTTTCTCAAGAGATTGTGGCCATCAAAAGGAAACCAAGTACTTTACACTAAGACAACAAGAAAGATTCCCTGAGAGCACTGAAGGGATTGGCCAGACACCCTCATCCTTTACTGTTTTCCAGGTATGAGTGAAAAAACAGTTTGGAAGACTTTCTCTTTAGCAGAGTGCGTCCCATGTGCCTGCTGGAACAGGAAGCTTCACTGTGGTCAGAGACCATAGCTTGGCTCAAGGGGCCAGGCTACGTCTTGAGCTGACAGTAGACATCTGTGTTGTCTGCAGGAGGCTAGTTTTATGGACATGCACAATGATAGCATCGTGGAAGCTGCAGCTAAATGCCAAAGGAAAACACGTGAAGTCAGGCGATGTATGGCAGCGTCAGAGTGCCAGTCCGCAGCTCTGAAAATAATCCTGTGTGAAGCTATGAGAGGAAAGCCACAAGGATGTCATTTGGGTCAGGAACAAGGAACATGGAGTTGGCCCCGGTGTGGGTTCTGCCTTACATACCTGTTCTGAGGAGCGGTGGTCAATCTCCACCTGACCACATTCAGTAGCACGCCAACAAGCAGAATCTGGCTACAGGGAATGTTCTGAGGATGCTTAATTCTCAATGAAATACTTGTTCTTATCTACTTTTCTCATGAAATAATTTTTAATTTCTTGCAGTTTATGTCAGAAGGAGGTTATGGGGGAAGCTGATCTTGTGGAAAAGACCATTAAAAGGCATGATGGTTCACACCTGTGATCCCAGCAAGTCCGAATGCAGAGGAAGGATTGCTTTGGAGCCAGCATGGGCGACCTAGTGAGTTCTGGGTCAGTGTGGGCTACAGAATAAAACCTTTTTTTTTTTTTAACCACAAAAACAAGTTAAGTGAGCTGTCTCAGTGGGTAAAGGTGCTTGCTGCTAAACCTGAGGACCTGAGTTTAATTCCCAAAACCACAAGGTGGAAGGAGAGAACCAACTCCCACAGGTTGTTCTCTGACACAATAGCAATAACAACAACAACAACAACACACACACACACACACACACACACACACACAGAGAGTAAATGTAAAATAAAAATTTCATAGCATAACAACAACAAGACAGGCAAAAACAGAAACAAAAACCAAGATCCAAATGAAAGGGCACTTAAACAAGTGAAGAATGGAAAATGGTCGTGAAATCCAGTGTTTTCCTAGGTGACACACATTCAGACATATGTCTACAGGGGCATAACGCTCCAGCCTGGGCTACAGGGTGAGATCCTGTCACAAAAACAAAACACACACTCAAACCAGTCATCTTGATAAACAAAAGTCGGGCATGTGCCCTGCCCAGCTGCATTACCGCCTTTGCACAGGTCACAACCAGGCCATTTCAACTACTGTGATGATAGCGCAGACCCGAGCCAGTGTAATTAAAATTCCACAGGAAGCCATCTCTCGGGAGCAGAAGCCACAGGAAGGGACAGGGCAGGGGAGAGCTTTGTTCAGTGTCGACTGAAACAACACAAGAGTTTATAGAGAAGGTCCCCAGCTGAATGACACTCTGGGTGCCTCTGCATCTCTCCCTTAACAAGGCACATCTTTGTTTCTGAACACAGCAATAGTATTTATTTCTGACTGTTCCTCTTAAAGGCATGTCTAAGGATTGGTGTAGTTGAAAGCTCCAAAAGGATACAAGTTGAAAACCATGATTCCTTGAGCTGACACTGCCTCAGAACCTCTCAATTGGATGCTCGATGCTGCACCTAGCAATCTGAGCAAACGATGACAATGACCAGCAACCCAATACCATAGAAGACCAACTCTCATATCTGAAACCCCAAAGAAAGTCTAAGTCCTAGTATCAGAAAGTCTCATGTACTATGTTTGGAGAAAGGGTCTATGTAGCTCTCACTGGCTATGACCGACTTTCAAGGATAGTTGGAAATGACCTTAAACTCCACCTCCCAAGTGCTAGGATTATAGTCAAGTGCTTCCATGCCTGGTGTGTGTGTGTGTGTGTGTGTGTGTGTGTGTGTGTGTGTGTGCACGCGCTATCATACTTGTGGAATATGCTTTTTTAAAAAAGAGGTATTTATCTGCATGTACACCTCCATGCCAGAAGAGGGCATCCGATTCTGATATTGATGGTTGTGAGCCACCATGAGTTTGCGGGGAATGGAACTCAGATCCTCTGGAAGAGCAAACAGTGCTCTTAATCACTGATCCACTTCTCCAGTCCATGGAATATACTTGTAAAAGGCTATTTTTGCTTCTTATTCCCAAGCTTCCAAAAAGAGACAAAGAAGAAAAAAAGAAAAGCATAAGCATTTTTAGTAAGCTTGATTAGGACCCACTCTTATAAATCTAACACTCACTAGGTGTGGTGGTACATATCTTTAAGTGGATCCCTGTGATGTGCTCAGCCTTGATGTACATAGCGAGTTTCAGGATAGCCAGGGCTACATAGTGAGACCCTGTGTCAAAACAAAAACAAAGGACTCCAAACCCAGACCTATAAATCTTCACATGATTATTAAGATAGTTTCTGTGTTGTACTTTTCCTAATGAACCACATACTATCTGGATCCCACCTCATGAATGAACAGTTTTCTAGAAAGGATGGCCATCTTGAGTGAAATTTACATAAGGCCAATGAGCTGAGGATAACGCTGAGTGGTAGAATTTGCCTACCACACCCACAGTCTGTGGTTTCGATGCTCAGCCCTTCAGAAGTGGGGGAGGGTGCATCAATTTCTACTGGGTCAATGAGTCAGCGGAGGCCGGCTCTTCTCTTTTCCTTGTGCCAGCTTCCTCCCTAGGTTTCACAGGTTCTCTTTTGTTTCTATCTTCTTTTCTTTTTCCTTTTTTTTTTTTTTTTTTAAACAATAGCGGTATTGGGGATGGAACCAGTGCTTGCTAGGCAACCACTGTAACCACTTGCTGATGCCCACTCTTGGTCTAGCTCATGACTTTCAAGGTTCATATCAGCTTCTGTGGCGTTGAGGAAGCGTGCTTGTGTGTTTTCATACTACTTGCTTTCTCTCATTGTACTAATCTACCTTTGGACCCATGAAGTGTGACTGGAGTCCACTCACGGTGGCATGACTCCAACGCATCCAGTGGGCATGCGTGTGTCAGTAGCTGACTTCCCCAGGATGCCGTTCTTCCCCTGTTCTCCTGGTAGTACCAACACGGGGTTTGCCATAGGCATACAACATGCAGAAACCTTCCTTACCATTTGTCTTGCCCTTCTCTTTTGGTTAACGCCAACATGCCACCCCCGATTTACTTGTCTGTTGATTTCAGCTTTCGTTTCTAAAAACATACTAATTCTTTCCACGGGCAACTCCAGTTGCTTTCCTCCAAGGCATTCTGAATGGTTTCCCTGTAAACAGAAGAAGGAGCCTGAGCTCCCATCTGAGGATCCTGGGCCCCAAGGCAGTTAATTACAAGCAGAGCGTCTCGGTGGACTTTATTGCCCTCGAGTTTCAAAGGCACACACTGGACATAAGGCAGTTTTTCTTGCACGGAAACATCAAATACTCGCAGATCCCTGGAGCCAATGACGCCTCTGGAATCTCTTAAAAGGAGAGAGCTAACCACAGAAGATTATACGCTATCCCAAGGCAGTCCCAGACACAAAAGTGGGTGGTGCTGGCAAAAGCGCTTGCTTTCCTGTTACAGGAAGAAAAGCCACAGACGGGTAGTTCCCTGAGAAATCAAATCATTCGATGGGAAAGATCAACACTTACAATCTCCTCTATTAACTTTTCTCACTAGCCTCAGATGACACTGGAAACCACCGCAGTCATGTTGTTATGCCACACACAGTACACAAGGCAAGGACATCCGTGCCCTTCACTGCTCCTGTCATAACCACTCATTTCTGCTTGTGACAGGCAGTTTGCCATTTGGAGGCCAAGCCAGGAGTTGGCACTAAAGAGTTGGCCCTCTAACCATCATTTGCCTAGTAAATAAGGATTGGCAAGATACCTACCAGACCGGAAAACAGCCCTGCCCATTACCACAGGCTCTAATGTGTGAGGCAGAAAAGAAGTTATCTCAAAACTCTCCACAGAAGGTCCATTTGGTTGTGGGAGGCCTCTTGATATCCACTGGCTTGGAACTGCCCCTTTCCCCCAGCTCCACAAATGGAAGGCCAACAAAGTCCAGGGTCAGTCTAACATGGCATCAGAGCCACTGGCAGAATAGTGAAACCAAAAGATTTCAGACACAAATTAGATGGGAACCCTAATGAGAAATGAAATCTCAATCATAGATGACATTTATTTTAAAATAGCACATGGGAGAAAATACAGTTTATTATTCCTTTTCCCCTTCCCCCACAATGTCTCAGATAGGAGGTTTTTAAGATGCATTTTTTTCCTAAATATTGAAAGAAAAAAAAGCTCTCCCCTTGGAATAAAATCACAGGGGACATTAAATCTCCGTATTGCACATCTGTCTTATCTAAATTCATCAAAGAACGGGCTGGGAGTCTAGATTCTAGGACATAAAGAATAGTAAACGGTGTAATGACTTGGATGTTAAAAGCCTCGCAAAGACTGTGGGTGTCTTTAGGAGGCTTTAGGAGTTGGCTTCCCAGGGGCAGGAAGTTAGGTCTCAGGCACAGCCTTAAAGGTGATAAGTCAGGACCCCAGCTGTCTCTGCACTCCTGGCTGCTGGAGCGAATGGCTTCCCTCTGCCCACACCCTGCCATGGTTCACTGCTTCACCAGGCACCCAAGGTATCTTGGTCCAAATCCTGTGAGGTCAGAAATCACAAAATGGTCCCTCCTTTAGGCGGATTTCTTCAGTTGTTCCCTCATAGCAGCAGAGAGCCCACCAACATGACTTCCGACGTTCTACAACCATGAACCTCCCAACATACTCCTTTCTGTTTGTCTCTTGGGCCCTGGGCCCTGGGAAGCTGCATGGGAGCGGGGGGTGGGGATGGGGGGGGGGGGGGTGGGTGGAGGGGGAATTGACAGCCTCCCTCATGGAGAAGCTTTAAAAAGTAGCTGCTGAGTCAAGCATAGTCACTTTAGCTCAGGAAGGATGAACTTGGAACAACCTATCTTTCTGAGTCATTGGTCCATTCCTTGATGGAAATTCTCACTTTTCCAAGGACTATTCATTTCCCTCAAGGATTTTATATTTAAGCCAGTTAGTTTGTAATGGAAAAACCATAAAATGCCTGGGGCTTTACCAGGCACTGCATTTTTTATTTTTGCAGTACAGCTTAATGGCCTCTAGGTGGCAGTAAAGGTTCCAACCAATTTTCTTGACTGGAATAAACAGCTTTTAAATTGCTCCATAGGATCCTACACTGTTAATTGACAGGGCTGTTGAGAATGACGTATTTTCTTGTGCTTCCAGCCTAAGCCTCCCCCCCCCCCGCCCCATTTTTCAGTCACGAGTGGTCTGTGAAAACAAGGAACTCTTAAGAGCCCTTGAAGCAAGGCTTAGGATAGGGTTATTCTAGTTCAGATGTCACTCAAAGCCCTTGGGCAACACATTTCAAGCCAAATCCAAGCGTCTTGAGTTTTAATTCATTTACACTGAAAAATATATCTACACTCCTGATTTTAATGGCAAGGCATTTGCTCAATAACCGCCATTAACCTGGCATCATTTTAATGAGTTTAGGACAGAAGCAACTGATTATATTTCCTAAACAATGCTGCAAATAGCCACAACAAAACAAATGTAAGAGGCAAAGCATGCTGGGAAAGAACTGCTTGCTCTCCAAAATCAAGTTTTCCAAAAGCCAGGTGGCTAGAGTACTTTCAAAACATGCCCAGGTGGTGACAGCACTTTCATAATATGCGTGTTCCTATTCTTACATTTTAATTTGAAGGAGAGGAAAAAGAGGACTAGACAGACAAAACTTAGGTAGTCATGTTTTTTTTTCCATTGCTGGGACAAAATACCTGGCACGGTAAGAAAGGAAAGGCTTAACTTAGGTCAACAGCACTTTACAGCGAGTTGTGACCCTTCACTGCGAGTCTGGCTGAAGAGCACCCATACCCCGACTTTTCCTGGGAAAGTGTGAACAGACATACTCTCACTCCAGATAGGGCACAGAGGACAGAGCAAAGCAAGGATTCTTCCGACAACAACCCAAAGTAAAAATTTCACCCAGGTCCAACATGGCGAGTCAATGAATTTGATTGAGCTCTGGGAGCATGGGTGGGCGGGGAGCTACTTACAGGATCTGCATCTCTCGGCAAAGGGCAACCCCAGCATGGGCCACGCCTCAGGAAGCTGCATCGCGGAGTCCTGCCTCCAGCGAGCCTTCATGCTCTACTTTGTCCAGCACCTCCCAATATAAATTACCCACAGCTGGGAGGCGCCCGAAGTCAGGAGTGGTTGGCTGGAATCTCTGGGCAGATGTGACAACTCTCTCTGCTCCACCTTTCTGGGAGGTAACATCAACAGGCTGGATCTTGCTGAGGGATGTTTGCGGGCAGTCTCAGCTGGCCTGCCATGGCTGTTAATGCGCAGAAGACAACATTGCACAACAAAACTCTGCCCCGTTTGCTACCAGGCGTTGCCCTTCACATTGGCTGTATCTCAGTGCTATGACGAAATCCTTGACAAAAAAAAAAACAAAAAACAACTTGAGGAAGGAAGTGTTTACTTTTGGTGCACAGCTTGAGAGTCCACAGTGTCATAGCAGCAGACCTGGGAGGCAGTTACACACATTGTACTCATGATGAGGAAGAGGAGACGAAGGCTGGTGCCGGAGCGGCTTTTTCCCTTTAGTTCAGCCTGGAATCCCAGCCTCATTTATAGGGAGGGATTTCCTTCTTCAGTGAACATTTCTTTCTGGAAACATCTTCACAGACACATGTTTCCACGGTGATTTTTATCCCGTCTGGTTGAAAAGATTATCATACCTACCTTTCTTGTTGGTTACTCAATTAGAGCACAGTAAGTGTCTATTCACTTAAAAAAATAAAATAAATAAAACAGACACAAAGCCCAGGCCCACAGCTTGTGAGTGTTGCAAGCTGCACATGCTGAGAGAACAGCTGCTCGAGCAGGTCACTGCCTGGATGTCCTCTCGGAGCCTACGGAGCCTACTGTATGCAAGGCGTTCTGTTTGGAGGTGAGTGCGAGGCTGTGCTGTCTGTAGATACAAAGGTTCTTCCTGATCTTTTCATTTGCCCCCAAAGAAGTAGAGAACATGGTTTATGCTTGGCATAACTTGATAATATAAGGGCTCATAAAACCAATCTAGGACCCGCAAGACGGCTAGATGGGTGAAGGTTCTAGATACTTGTATAGTAGGACGGAAGCAGTTTCCACATGTTCTCTCTCAGTGTCTCTCTCTCCTCTCTCCCCCTTCCCTCTTACACACACACACGCATGCACACACACACACGCATGCACACGCGCGCTAACTAAACAAATGAAACAAATCCCTAACCCATAACTTCAATGAGACTGGATACATTCCAACCATCTCAAATGAAACCTCCATGATCCATTTTCCCAGAGCTCTACCATCCCGAGGCTGGCCATAGCATGCGTTGTCTGCTTTCCCAGAGACCCATTAATATAGTTTCTGTTCCTACTCAGTCCAGTCCCAGTGGAGTGTGTTGTGTTTGTTGGCATGACTTCATGTTTTTTGTTGTTTGTGGACATGCTACTCTGAGAAACTACTTGTTTCTCTCCTGCAGTGGAGGCTGTGACAGCAGATGACCCTGTGATTGCCATAGGGGCCACTCATTGTGTGTGTGTGTGTGTGTGTGTGTGTGTGTGTGTGTGTGGTGTTTATACTCTGAGCGTGTATATGTTGTGTTTATGCACATGTGTGTATGTGTGATGTGTGCATGTATCAGTGGTATGTGAGTGGTGTGTATATGTATATGTGGCAAGTATATGTAGTGTGTGCATCTGTCTGTGTGTCTGTGTGGTATATGTGCATGTATGTGTGGTGTACACAAGTATATGTGGCATGTATATGTATGTGTCATGTGTGTGGCATATGTGTGTGGTGTGTGTGTATGTGGTATGGGTGTGGTGTGTGTGTGTGTGTAAGAGGCTATGTGTAACTATATAACCTAGGTCTCAGGCTGCCCTTGAACTTGGTGATCCTCCTGCCTCCAGTGCCCCAGCTTCTGAGGCACTTCTGAGTTTGCGGGTCCACACCACAGGTGCATTTTCTTGTACATGGTTTTATTTGTCATCACAGCAAAGCAGGTAACTTCCATGGCTAGGGTTCTAATCTGGACTGAAATACTGTGCTGGTCAATTTCTGTTATGGTTGAAAATAAGACAAGCCAGCTTTTAAAGGGGAAATGATGCATCTTGGCTTATGGTCTCACACGTTCCGAATGGTGTCATGTGGCCCCGTGGCTTTGGGCTGGTACAGCATATGACGTCATGGTGGGAATGTGTGCCAGAGACCTTGTTTACCTTCCAGTGGCCCAGAAGCAAAGCAGAGTCAGGGCAGGGAGGAGGCTGGATTCTGAATGGCCTTGGGGATGAGGTGGGATTAAGGTTAAAGCGCTAGCCCACTGCCTCTGGAGGAGTTTCTTATGGACCTTATATTAAGATTTCTTGGCTGGCAAATTGATTCCTCATGAGAACTCAATTTCAGGTTTCTGTTTAGCAATTCCTTAATATAACATCATCTGTGTTTAGGAGGTACCCCACCAGGCACCCAGCTATGAACCCAGTCAGGCCACTTAGGTACTCGGTTAAGTACTCAGGTACACAGGTACTCAGTCAAGTACTCAGTTTTGTTCTTGTTCCTTTTTCTCTTTATTCTTTTCTTTATTTTTTTTTCTGTTATGAGAAAGTGAAGACTATGATGTTAAATTAAAAAATTTTTTTTTCAGAGATAGAGTCTCATGTAGCTCAGACTGGCCATATAGTTGAGGATAACTTTGAACTTCCGATGCTCCTATCTTTATCTCCCAGAGTAGGGATGCCAGGCACGTGCCACACACATCACTTTGTTAATGCTGGGGATTCAACCCAGGGCTTTACACATGCCAAGTAAGCACTCTGCCAACTGGGCTACATGCCCAACCCTGATGGAGGTCTAATATATAGATTTCATAACACCATGCTATAGCTTTAATGAGACCCATAGAAATGGTGTGTTTTAATCTTCCCAGCAAAGCTCGACTCCAATAGTCTCTACTTAAATGGAAATAAGTAAATTCTAGCTTCCTGTAGTTGCCTGAGAAGTGCAGCCTCGCACACCCCCAGGTAGGAGACTTGCTTCCCGCAATGTGTGGGAACAGATGAACAAGAGCACCTTCTTCATGGAGAAGCCAGCTCTCCTGTAGATTTGCATGTCACTGTTACTTCTGTATATGGCCCCTTGGCCTAGGAGAGTTACCTGGGCACACTTTAAAAACCTGTCTTCAGTTGTCTTCCAAAAGGCAGTAATGCTTGAATGGAGTGTTTTGCCAACCTTTACACTCATCTGCAGTTTCGAAGGTCCCCAGAAAGGCAGGTGTGATGTGGAGAACAGCCCTCCAAAGCCAGGTGTGGGGTGGGGCATGGGTGGAGAGGTGACTGACAGCTGAGAGGTTAGAGCAGTCTCACAGAATGGTGGCAGTGGCTAATGGCAGCTATTGTATATTTCAAAGTTGCTCAGACAAGCTATGTTAACCGTTCTCACCACAACATAGTAAGGACTTGCGTTGAAACCTACAGGTGGCTTGATGCATTCATAACACACACATACCTTAAAGCACCACATTATTCCCATTGTTTGTTAAATCATATGAAAATTAAAAAAAAAAAACCAGCCCCAGAATCTAGGCTTATGCTTATTATCTCACAACTCAAGGAACAGAGGCAGGAGAATTGCTGTGATTTTGAGGTTAATGTGAGACATATAGTGAGTTCCAGATAATCTTGGCTACAGTGGATTAATAAATAAATAAATAAATAAATAAATAAATAATACCTCCCAGATGTGGAAGTGGTGAAGGATGGAAGGAGGAAGAAAGAGGGAGGAAGCAAGGAACAAGGGAGAAAATGCAGCTTTACAGAGATACAACCAACTGCCGTATATGGATTTTATCTTGACCCATATTAAAATGACAGAAATACATAAGACAAAGAAAAAGTAACGTTTTTTTTTGTTTTGTTTTTTGTTTTTTTGTTTTTGTTTTGTTTTTTTAGAAAGGCCTGGCATTCCAGTCCTGTAATTCTTGTTACTGGAGGTGATAAAGGTAGGGGACTAGTAAGTTCAAGGTAAGTCTGAGCTATATGAAAAACATGGTGTTGAAGCAATGGACCAAATGGAGCATTCAATAGAACTTGGCCCCATTGAAGAATTACTGTTGGCTGCTAGATAGGGTCACAGAACATTTTTAATGAGTCCTAATCTTTCAGAGCTGCATACAATGAAGTTCTTTCTGGAACTGCACCATGTCTTGTAGCGGCTTCTGAACAACCCAGGAAGAAGGGCGATCAGGGAGTGGCTTGAGATCCTTATCCAAAGAGATTGGCCATAGAGAGGTATCTGTGGGCCAATCAGACTCCCATGTAATAGTGAAAGAGGAAACTCTTTCAGTCCATGCCGTGATCTGCCTTGTGATGTGCAGCCTGCCAACATTCGATGACTACCTCCCATAAGTGAAAGAGGATTCCCTTTTGGAAATAATTTTTATTTCTCCCACAAACTCACTATGCTGGGTGACAGAATTAAGCCACAACCACCAGTGGTCTGGTTTTCAATCAACACTGAGAGAATGTGGTCAGCGGTAACTGACGGAAGGGGATCTAAACACAAATGGCGAGGAACCAAACTGCGAAAAGGCCACTCTGTAGCCAAGGTGAAGACGCCAAGTGGACTGCACTGCCCAGCCAGTGGGCACCCTGCCACAGCCAGGCCCAGCAGCTGTCTGTCTCCACAATGGCCACTGATCCTCATATCGAGGTCAACACTAGGAGGCTGATGTCTTTCAACTCATGCTCCTCTGTAGGTGAAATGCCTCAGGTTTTCTGAGCAAGAGCTGCTCACTGGGTCAGTAAAAAGCAAAGCGTCCGTCAGGCCTTTGGAACCTATCTGAGTAGCTGGGCTGCCTGCTGCTCATTCTTTCTAGTTGACATCCTGCAGAAGACTGAGTGACTTATGGGGGCGAGGACTCCAAGCTGCTCACACAGGAGTAGAGGAGATTTCTCATCAGGCCAGGCAAGCAAACTCACAAGGCAGTAAAAGCTAGGAAAGCCCAGGTCTTGGGAAATGTTGGACTCACTGACCAGAGTGGAGAGTTCCTTGACATCTTTTCAGCATAGACTGGAAAAGGAGGGTTGACGACAAACAAGGATGAGGAGAGGGTCAAAAACTGCAGCAATCACACTTGCCTGGGCGTCCCTCTGGACTCACAACTTATGGGTGACCCGTCCTCCCTCCCTCCCTCCCTCCTTCCCTCCCTTCCTTCCTTCCTTCTTTCCTTCCTTCTTCTCTTCGTCCCCTCCCTCCTTTCTTTCTCCCTTTCTTCTTTCTCTTCTATCTCGCTCCCTCTTTGTCTCCTCTTTCTCTTTAGCTCAGGTTCTCATTATGTATCTCAGACCATCCCGCCTCTGCTTCTGATTTCTGGGTTCCAGGTGTTCAGTGTCATGTCTGACCTGTATGTCTTAGTTTGCAGGCCGACTTGACTCAGCACATCCCCAAATAAAAATGAAAAGCAGAAAAAAGAGTTAAAAGAAAAGAAAGGATAACAGTCGGCTAGCTAGGGCTTGCAAGGGGGAACGCCCTGTTTTCCTGCCTGGGGCTTTCATTCTCCATCTTGACTCCTCCCATTCTCTCCACCAATCACCTTCCTTCACCTAAATGCTCTCCCAAGGGAAAAGGCAAACTGTGCTCTCCCGGGCGTTAAAGGGGAGTCTGAAAAACATGCATAGAGGATCTAACATTATTCTACTTTTCTTGGTGCCTGGGGCAGAAGTGTCCAGAATCTTTTAAGGTTTTTAGTATTTCCAAAAATAAACTTTTTGGGGGGAATAGAGTGGTAGAACTCTTGTCTGTCATGTGTGAGACCCTGGCTTCCATCTCAGTATTGTAAAACTAACAAAAGCACATAGATATGTGCACGTGCGCGCGCGCGCACACACACACACACACAAATAAATCCATCAATACAATATAAAGTCACATAAAAATGGACTTTTGCTGGGCATTGTGACTCTGTAATTCTAGCATTTGAGAGTGAGGCAGGAAATTTGTCATGAGTTTGAGGCCTGCCTGGGCTAGTAAGTTCTAGTCCAGAATGAACTACAAAAATCATCATAATAATTTTTATAATAACCTTATATTTTCTGAAAAATTGTTAGGCCCGTTCAGAACCCCTGCCTCCTGCACACCATGTCTCCATCATGGCTTGTTTGCCCCAATTGTCACATTCAATATTGTTGAATCAGCCCATAACAGTAATTTTTACCCAGTATCTTTCTCGGCTCCAGTAACCTACCACTCTGAGATGCCATGGGGCACGACCTGATGTCTCTCTCAGCTCCTCTTGCTGTGACCATTTCTCAGACTTTCTCTGCTTCTGCGGACCTTGGGAGTTTTGAAGCATCTTACAGGGATTTGGTAGACTGGTCTTCAGGGAAGCCCTGAGAGCCGTTTTTTCTCATTGTTGCTCGGGGTTAGAGGTTCTTCTGGTGCTTGTGTCTCAGCCGCCTTCGAAGCCCCCTAGCTTCAGACAGCCGGAATCACACTGCGCAGGTGCAGCCTGTCTCAGGTGCTCACGTCTCATTCGCGACCAGCACCTTCGCTGTTTATTTTGCTAAGAACAGGAACGGTTTTAGAAATTGAGGGTGTGCTTGGCAGTAGCTGACGAAAGGGAAGGTGCGTGTGTGACTCATTTCTAATTATAGTCGCTATCCAGGGAGATGTAGGACGTTCCTCATCAGCAAGCAGTGGATTATTTTAATTATAAACGTGAACAGTATATAAATTCTCTTTCCTTGTTGTCAAAAAAAAAAAAAAAAAAAAAAAAAAAAAAAAAAAAAAAGAAAGAAAGAAAGAAAGAAAGAAAGAAAACCTTACTTTGCTTTTCACTGGTGTAATTAGTGTCCTCTTGCATTATTTTTACTTTCAGTTGCTAAAGGAGTCAGGTTCTAATTTATTTATTTATTTATTTATAACCTTGGATTCGCCTTTAACACGCTCCCCCAGCACTGCTTTTAGATCCTTCAGCAGAAGTGGAAAGGGTGCCGCTCCGTGTCTACAGTGCTTGACATGTGGACACGAGGCCCCCAGAACCCATGGAAGAAGCCTGCACGGCACTGGAGAGGCACGGACAAGAGGATCCCTCGGGGTCTCTGGCCAGCCAGTCCAGCAGAGTTAGCAAGCTTCAGGTTGAGGAAAACACACACACACACACACACACACACACACACACACACACACACACACACAAACCCTGTCTCAAAAAATAAGGTGGAAAGCTAATGTCAACTTCCAGCCTACACACACACATGCAGACATATTTACCCCCTCCCAACACAGGAATAATATGTCTCAAGTGGAATTTATTGTAAGAAAGCAAAAGGGAGTCATTATTAGAAAACTAATATTATCCTGCATATTACTGAGGGCCAAAGAAAGAGAGCCCATGTAGTTAGTCATCTCCACACTCATTAATGTCAGTGAGCTGGGTGCAGTGGTGCACGCCTGTAATTCCAGCACTCGGGGAGGCAGAGGCAGGTGGATCTCTGAGTTCGAAGCCAGCCTGGTTTAGGACAGCCAAGGCCACACAGAGAAACCCTGTTTCGAAAAACCAAACCCAAGCCAAACCACATCAATTGATGAGCACTCCTCTTCCCTGACATGTGCTTTTTATATTTTACCTGACACTATACCAATATACCAAAGCTTTTTATCAATGGGACAAAACCTGAGAGAAACACGTAAAGGAATAAAGGTGTACTTGCTCCTTGTGTCAGATGGTTCACGGCTCAGTCACTGATCACTTGACTTTGTTGCTTCCTCTGTTGAGCTGTGACTATCATGGCAGCAAGGTAGGGAGGAATGCGGCGGCTTCCCTCGTGGCATCTAGGAAGAAGAGACCCAGAGCAAGGCATTTCCTCCAAGGTCAAGCCTGAGTGACCTATATTTCAACTAGGCTACAATTGGAAAGCTCCGTCATCTCCCATCAAATGCATCTGCTGATGAAGCCTTGATGAGGTCAAAGGCATCACTATCTGGTCATCTCTCAATGGGTGATCAGCCTTCTCTGGGGACCAAATCTTCAGCTCACAAGCCTTTTAGGGAAAGACTAAAACTATAATAATGGGGAAATGATGTATCTTTGTATTGTCAGTTTTGGTGCCTGTGGGGAATTAGTTTTAGGACCCTTATGTATTCTCAGATCCCTCATATAATATGCACAGTGTTGGTATATCACCTGTATACATCCTCCTGTGTGCTTTAGATCATCTTATTCATAATTTAGATGTTCCATAAACTGTTGTTCTGCTATATTATTTAGGGGATAATCACAAGCCTGTACAGACATAGTTTTATGACATATTTTTATTGTAAGTTTTTCTTTTGGCATCTCCAGACAAATGCCTTGCTCTTGTTTTCAGACTGTATACTGTAGAATAGGTCTCTCCCTCCCTCTCTCTTTGTTTTTTTTTTTTTTTTTCTCCTTTCTCTCTCTTTTAACTAAAAGGACTTGTGTGAGAATTGTCAGTACACTAATTCCACCAAAAATTACAGATTAGAATACCTAGTGTCAGGGAGAGAGATGTCAAGAAGAGAAAACTAGATTAGAGCATGCTGAGCATCTCAAACCTGAAGACTCTTCTCTGACAGTGTTCAATGTCACTCATGTATAATCATAAAAAATTCAAGCTGATCAATTATGCCAAGTGACCCCTAAAGCAAAAAGACGGACGACCTAACTGATAATGTGCACAGTTCTATTGTCAGGCTCAGGATCAAAAGGCCTGTGATGTTGTCTAACCTGGACATAAAACGCACATATGATACCTGCCGTCCGTGGCTGTTGCCGGTCAACTATTTCTATGACTCAGAGAATTCTTCACCAAGAGGCTCCATCAACTCCGTGGTCCATCTTCCATCCCCAGCTGAAAGAATAAACCTTTTCCTGTCTCAATGAAGCAGATGAACTGGGCTGCTATGCAGGCATTGATGGCTGACCTAGGCCTCCAAATACTTTTTTAATCTATAGTTTGTTGAGTCCATAGATGGAGAACTACTGATGACTGCACAGAGCTTTTATTACCCATGAATATGTGATTATTTATATAGCTACGCATCACTTCCTGATAAGGATGTGTGCTCTGAGAAATGAGTCAGCTGATTTTATCATTGCATGAACATCGTAGAGTATGTTTATATGATGGTATAGCCTGTCACACACCTAGGAGACATGGCTCTGACATCATCTTTTATATGGTCCATTATTGATTGAAAGGCTGTTACACTGTGTGTGTGTGTGTGTGTGTGTGTGTGTGTGTGTTTGTGTGTGGTGTGTACTGTAGCACAAAATTTATCTCAGTTAATTTGATAACATTAGAGATTCTGTATTAAAAACAGAGAACAGCCGGGCGTGGTGGCGCACGCCTTTAATCCCAGCATTCAGGAGGCAGAGGCAGGTGGATCGCTGTGAGTTCGAGGCCAGCCTGGTCTTCAAAGTGAGTCCAGGACAGCCAAGGCTACACAGAGAAACCCTGTCTTGAAAAACAAACAAACAAAACAAAACAAAACAAAAAAAAGAAAGAAAGAGAACACTACAAGGATGCCTACTATTTAACACAGAATTGCAAGTAATACAGTTAGACAAGGAAAAGTAAACAAGGGTCAACAAGATGGCTCAGTAGATAAAAGTGTTTGCCTCACAGATTGCCAACTGTACCTGTCTCCTGAGTGCTGGGTTCAAAGGTCTATGTCACCATACTTGGTAAGTTTAAATGTATTTAAAAGTTCTTTAATTTTTTAAAATTTTCTTTACAGGAGTATATTGTATGTTGAGCATGCCCTTCCCCCACTCTTCCACTCTGCCATACCCACCCCCTTCCAGTTAACCTCTTTGGATCTCCTGGACAATTTCACTTCCCTCCACTTTTATTTACATACAGACACACGATTTAATGTGACAATGAAATCTAAAATACCATGAGCGAGAGAAAAGACATATTTGTCTTTCTGACACTGGCTTAATTCGCCTAATATGGTTGTCTCCAGTAGCATCCAATACACTTAAAACATTTTTGACTTTGAGACAAGCCTTTGGGAGGCTTCAGTGGGCGAGATGATGACAGTTGACTGTGAGAACAGGAGGGTGAGCCGTGGCTCCAGGCTTTGTCAAAACAAGCCTGCTGTCATCAGAGAAAGATCCTGCATGATAGAGACTACAGGTTGGGCCCCCGAGGCCATTAAAGCTTCTGCATTTGCTCTGAACTTGATTTAGTTTAGGAAACCAACTTCTATCCCAACCAGCTTTGTTCCCTGCACCTCTGGAGAGTCACAGGCCATGAATTTATATAGGAGGTTGACACAAAATGGTAGAGGACGGACTGCGCTGATCACTGTTGATTTTAATTATTCGTCCATATTAATAATGCTTTTGAAATGCACTTCAGGAATAACGTTTGACAGACTTAGGCAGGGGAAAAGTTATCTCAGGGTCAAGCAAAGCACAGCCAAAGCACAAGTTTTAGGCACCCTTTACTTATTCACTTATTTTTTTTAGCTCCTGCTATGAATCCTGCATGGATCCCAGGTTCTGAGATTACTAGGAAGGCAGTAGACAGAGGCCTTGGGTAAGGCTGTGCGAAGCTTTGCTCTTGTTCAATTCAATTAAAACCTAGTGGTAATCTAAACATTTATACAATTACAGGCAGTTATTATCCAGATTGTTTTCCAAAGGCCAACTTTGACTCTATCACGGAACAAAGCAATTATTACACAGGAGCTTAGTTTAGGCACAGAGCTTGAGTGCAGAGCCCTTTGTCTTAGTTTGCAAAGTGCATGGGTTAGCATTTGAAAGGGAGCTCTGGAGAGCGCCTCTCCCTGAAGCTGCTTCTGCACACGTGCAGACAGGAAGTATGGAGGAGGGCTGGATGTTTTCCATTCCCTGGAGAGGAATTTTCTCCCTTTCCTTAGGTACTAGATTAAAAATAGCATTTCCCTGCTCTGCAGGTCTACAGACAGGTTTAAACGTGAGGCTAGGTCTCCTAGCTTAAACTGTGAACTGGGAACCAGGAGACAACGTAGTCAGACTCTGAAGAGGCAGCCATAGGTGTTGCGAAGGTTGGCATCTTCATGCCCAAGTGAGCTCCCAAGGTATGCAACTATTTAGGACAGAGCCCTCCTTTTCCCCTATGTAGAGACCCATTTTAGCGGCTGTTTCTCCTGATCATATCCGGCAGCCCCACAGGGCTCAGTACATGTTGCTGTAGTTCTATTTCTTTTGGATTTCTAAGCCTTTCCGAAGAGGGCACATCACAATTGCCCTGGATAGTCCTACCTGGTTCTGCTTGTTAACAGTTAAAAACAAGTAGAGTATACACCTCCAGCTATTTTGTACTTTCTCAAGAAGATTGAGTCCCGTTTCATAATTTATGGGCATAATAGCACTGTAGCCCCTGCATTTCAGGAGCTTACATAGCAAAGCAACCGTACAGATACACTTGCTAAAGCAGGACTGACTGGCCCTGTGGGTTTCTGATTTTAAATGAAGGAAGGGAGTTGTTGGGAAGTCGAATCGCAGCGGAAGCTTCTTACTCGTATTCTGTAGAGTTTGTCTTCTTAAACTGCAGGTCACGACCCCACATGGGGTACGTCAGGGGTAACTGTACGTCAGGGACGGGCCGGAAAGTTGGCAGTGATAAAAAGGGTCTCCAAATGTGCAACAACTAAAAATTAATTGGAAACATGTATGGCATCTGGGGTGCTTGTGGCCACAGGAAGCCATGTTGCCTTGAGCACCATCACTTTGGTTCCCAACATACAGCGTGCACACTTTGCCCTGCGCAACCATCACAACATCATCAATGCCACTGTGTACACCTCAGTTCAGATTTAAAGTGTTATGTATTATGAGTTGCTGAGGGTTGTTTTGTTGTTGTTGTTGTTTTGTTTTGTTTTTGCTGTACATATGAAGTTTTCCACAGACTGAATACTTTCTTACCATCATTTCTCATGTAAGTGCCTAATTGCCTTTGGATTGTATTGTGATAGAATGCCTGATGTTGGAAAAGAATTTCTTTCTTCATTTTGTGTGGAGGTAGAACGTTCTTGCTGGGGAGAAAGGACAACGTGGGGAAGTCAGTCTTACTCTCTACCATGTGGGTCCCAGGGATGGAACTCAGGTCATCACTCTTGCTGGCAGATGCCTTTACCACTGAATCATCTGGCCAGCCCAGAATGCTTGGTTTTTTTTTTAGAATTGCTCTTTGAGTTGCTGACTTAAATTTCATTAAAAAAAAAAAAAAAAATCATTCTGTAAGTTTTAGTTTGGATGAGGAGAGGATTTCTGATCAATTCTGAAATTGCCTCAAACATGCTTCTGCCACTTTGTATTTATTTATGTAAAGCTGTATTCTCAGAACTGATGATTATAAAATCAAAATATTGGTTAACTCAGAAATGTTGAAGATAACCTGCCTCGCCGCAGAATCAAATATTCAGCCAAGATTTAATTCTTTACGTAAAAATAAACAAACACATGCATGTCAGTATGCTGATTTGATTTCATCTATAATAAATGGTAAAGTTAGACATATACCAAAAATTATCCTAAAATAAGTGTCTTTATTATCAGTAACTGATCTGCACACCTGTTTCATATAGCCGTGTACCTGTGCTCACATACAATTTTCTTGTGTGAAAAGGGGTCTTTAGTGGAAAATGTCTAAGAAGCTCTTAATTACAGAACAAAGAAAGTAAATAGCTGGAGAATGTATAAAGTAAAAAGGACTTTAAATAATTCTTGAGACAGAGTCTCACTATCTGCGAGCACTGACTTTGAACTCCACAGTGCTAGGCATGTACATGTAGCTCACAGGCATCTTTTAAAACAAGGAGCTGGTTCCGTGGTATACACACGTAACTCCAGAACTTGGAAGTTATCATCAGGAGCATCAGGTGTTCAAGGTCATCCTTGGCTACATAACAACTTTTTGGGGGCCAGCCTGGGCTATATGAGTCGCTGATTCAAAAAACAAAAACAAAACAACAGAAAAATAAACACTTGGCTCAAACGGCACCACAACATCCAACCCAGCTTTATTGATCTTAAAAGAGCTATATCTCCCTAAGCTTACAGAGTTATGACATTCCAGCGTCTTCTACACCAGAGTGTGAGTTATAGGAGAATGTGGGTCTTGAATGTTTTGTTCACTAAGTAGTCCTGATGTTCCTGACCTGTGCTTGGCCCCCAGGTGACAACAAGTGACTGAATGAAATGCAATCCAGAGGAACCATAGGCGAAAACCTAGGACCAACCACAGGAGAAACAAATTCTGGGCTGTCTATCATCTTACTGTGATGGCAAACATTGTGCTGAACAGATATTTTGAGAATTTTACACAATTCGATTACACACACACACACACACACACACACACACACACACACACACACAGTTACCTTTAATCAGCGTCAAATTCTTAGCACTGAACTTCTTAATTAACTAATATAGAGCAGATATTTTATAATTTTTAAAAAAGGATCTTATGTAGCCCAGGCTAGCCTAGCTAGAGCTGTAATGTATAGCCTCTCCTACTTTGCTTTCTGTTACTGTGATAAGCACATGACAATGAACAACTTGGGAAAGGAAGGGCTTGTTTTAGCTTGCAGCTCATGACTGAACTACAGGGCAGGAGCATGAAGGCAGAAACTAAAGTAGAAATATAGAAGAATGGCTTGCTTCCTCTGACTTGCTCAGGTAGTTATTTCATATAATTCTGGACTACATGCCTAGGATGATGTACCTCCCACAGTAGGCTGAAAATGCCCATATCAATCATCAATTAAGAAAATGTCCCACAGGCATTCTCACAGGCCGATGGGATGGAGGCAATTCTTTAGTTGAGGGCTCTTCTTTCTAGGTATGTCAATTTAACAATCAAGATCAGCCATTAGATAGCTGAAGATGACCTTGAATTTCTGAGTCTCTTGGCTTCCACCTCTGGAGTGCTGGGGTTATGGGCATGTGCCAGCATTCCAGTTTGTATAATGTTGTGGATGAGACCCATGTCTTTATGCACACAAGACAAGCAGTCTATCAGCTAAGCTATATCCTGTCCCCTGGTTTTACCATTTGAGACACTCTCATCTGAAGTCCAGGCCTAGAACTTACTCTCTAGACCAGGGTGGCTTCAAACTTGCCTGCCTCTGGCCTCAACCTTCCAAGTACTGGAACTACAGGCATGTGACAGCATACCCTGCTTATAATGACATTTTCCATATTAGAATGAAATGTGTGGGAGGTGTGAGTGAGCAGAAGATGAAGTAATGGGCTAAAACTAATTAAGCCACATTATAAATTTTCAGCTGGTACCGAAGGCATCTCAAGACCCTAACAGACTGGATGTCCTTTCCCATATAGTCTAAAACAGGCCAAACCCACACATATTACCTGTGTTCCTTCTGACAGGGACTATGAGAGGTCAATTTGACTTGAATTCAAAATCAATGTAAGTAACCACAGGAAACTCTACCAATTAGTGTGTAGGGCGTTTCAGTGAGAGATGAGTGAAAGGCTGAGTTCCCATTGACACTGGCCACTTGATGTGCCCATGGTCTTTGTGGCAGGTTGCCTGCAAGGCACCAGGAGCAGAGACTGTCAAGCTTTGGGCTGTAGGATGGGAGAGGGAAATTAGTAAAGAGATACACAGCTCAGTCGGCGAGGTATGCTTTCCTAAGCGAGGTATGCTTTCCTAAGTTAAAAAACAACTAATAACATCAGGGTTTTGTTGCTAGAAAGAGATAGTGAGGGAACTGCTCTGTATACACTGATGGTCTGTCTGTCCGTCTGTCCATCTGTCTGTCTGTCTGTCTCTCGTTTCTTTGTGATTCAGGAGATAAAACTCAGGACTTTCTATATGCTAGGCTATTGCTCTACTGCCAAGCCACACCTCAGCCCTACTATTACCTGTTTCTTACTTCCTAGACGATAATACTAACTCTTTGTGGTGTCCGGTTCTGTGGACTTTGTCCCATGCATAGAAGTGTATAACCATTGCCAGTACAATAACGATGGAGAAAAATACTAGGAAAATGAGAGGACATTGGGTGTGATGTATGAGGACCATCACTAGTCTGCAGCCAGGCTGGGCTACATAGGAAGACCCAGGGACCATGTCTATAATCAGTAGCATGGATTTAATGCTGTGGTGCAAATGGCAGTGGCAGTGGAGGGGGATGGGGTGAGAGGGTAGGGGGCGGGGGGCGTGGGGTAGGGGGTTCAGGGCGGGAAGGGGGGTTGTTCTTGTGCCCTTTCTTCTTCATCACAGAGGATGGTGACCAGGCATCAGACAACATACTAATGGGCTTTGAGGAAGTGGGAGACACACTGGAGCCATGGTCCTGTCCTTATGACCACTCAAAGTTTCCAGGACAGCTGGTTTGAGAGGTCCAGCTAAGACCAGCTGACATGGCGTAGCCTTCAGATCCTGCTTTTAGCAGGTAGATGTTGCTGACAAGCTTTTTAAAAGACATGCATGTATGGCTTCTGTGAGCTCAACAGGCTTTCTTTGAACACCGTAAAGGATATAATAAAGTAAAAGCTTGATTATTAGGCCAGGGCATGTAGCTCAGTAGGTAGAGTGCTTGCCTAGCATGTACAAAGCTCTGGGTTCATTTTTCTGCACCACATAAATGGCGCTACAGGAGGTAGATGCAGTGGCATCAGAACTTAGATGTTATCCTCCACTACATAGCAAGTTTGAGGTCATTTGGGGATATAGGAGAGAGACCCTGCCTCAAAAACTATATTGATTATTAGAAGGACAGCCAGCACAGCAGCTAACATTACAAGCCAAAGAACTTCCAGAAAGAGCTGCATTTCAGCCTGTTCCACAATACCACAGTGTCTCGAGTCCCATGAATGAGCCTGCCTGTGGCTGAACAGCGGTGTCCAAACCATGCTGCTTTCTTTCAGGGAGCTGGCGCCAATGCTTGTCTCGAGTGCCCAGGGACAGCACTTGCCTTTGTGCAAAGTAGAAGCTGTCCCTGCATTGTAATGCTGTATTTCCATCTATTAGGATATTGTCATAATGTGCCACGAACCTATGATAGGCAATTGATTGCAAATCCTTGAAGCATGAACTCTGAACAGTGCCCCTTAGGGGTTGTACAGTATGCAGCGAGCACAGCTGTTGCTGCAGCAGTCTCAAGATTCAGTTGTTCGGGGACTAAGAAAAACTCCCATGGTTTCTGAAGGTCTGGGCCAGTGGTCTGGAGAGTTCCTGACAGTTTATTAATAAATTAATTCAGTACTTAGAGAGTGGTTATTAAGTTAGAGGCTCTGTGCTATATTCTTGATGGCTACTATCTTCACCAAATATATGTGAATAAATATTATTTTTATACCTGTTTTATTACTACCACCATTGTTTAGTGTATGTGTGCATGTGTATAAGACAGACACACACACACACACACACACACACACACAGAGAGAGAGAGAGAGAGAGAGAGAGAGAAAGAGAGAGACTTGTGTGGAGATCAGAAGACAACTTTCAGGAGTCAATTCTTTCCTTCTACAGTATAGTTTTGAGGGCTCATACTCAGGTATTCACATTGACTACAAGTGTTTTTTACCCACTAAGCCCTCTCTCTGGCCCCTAGTGTTTTGGAAGCAAAGAAGTCCAAGATTAGACAACATACGTGATGCCCTGATTCATACACGTAGTGACATTGTCCGCCTAGAATCCTGACAGCCAATGCTAAGGTTCCACCCTTCCTCCTCAGCATATGCCCCTACATACATGTGCGTTCTTGACCGACTATGTTCCATGTTCTCTTGGAAGGCCATGGATATTGTGTAAGTTTCTCTATTTTAATTCATACTGCTGGGTGTCTCGAGGAAAAAGGAGCAGCACTAAGATCCTTGGGTGTTGCAGGAGACGACATAAACACGTAGAAACTGCTGCTGTGAAAGAGAAACCCATCTTTTCAGACCAAGTGACAGAAAACCACGCAAATGACTGGTTTGGCTATGGAGGTGGCGTAGATGGTGCCGACTTGCTTCTCAGCAGGCTGAGCCCGCCTTTGCTCAATTAGGAGGGCCAGCCCTCCAAATTGGAAGCTGGTTGGCAGAGAGTCAAGTCTAAAAGCCTGAGCTTTCACAGAGCATCCTTAAGATCTTGGGTGAGGCGACATGTCAGCTTCCTCTGAGTACAAGCCAAAGAGGGGCTGGCTGGCTTGACCACAGTTTTCTTCCTTCTGGGTCTTTGACATCTTGGGGCCAGAGCTTTGGGACCAGCTAGCCTGCCTTCTTCTCAGAGGAAGCTGACACAAACAAACGAAGAATGAGACAGGTTTTTTTTTTTTTTTTTTTTTTTTTGCCCATCAGCGTCTTGTTTTGCTCCTCTTCCATGAACAATTCTTAATTGAACCGTTTTCCTTCTTAATTAGATTTAGCAATTAGAGTTGCCCATTAACCTAGCGTTTTCCTGTAAGAGTCTCATCTTCCACCGAGTCCGCCTGCTTTACAGCCCCACAGCTGCGTAATTGGCAGTTAAATCCACATCCATTCAAAGCACATGAGATATGCGCAGCCCTACCCAGGTGGCTGGCACTCGTCCGCTCCGATGCTGGGAGCCAGAGCCATGCACCAACTTGCCAGCTACTCTGGGGTGAAGGGACCCCAGAGCAAGTCTCCACGCATATTTCACCTAGTCATCCAACCAACGCTTATGGAATGTTTGCGGCCTCTAAATGCTGTCCTGTTGCAGGGTACCGTCTGCCAGCCTGCAGAGTGGAGCTCTTTACGCAGGAGAAGCTGCAGTTTTGTGCATGGAGTTAAGTGGCAGTTGCTCCACTGTGCTGTTGCATACTTGATAGGGTAAAGATGAACTCTATTTTTTTTTTCTTCAGAGAGTAATTTTTATTCTTGTTGCCTTTAGTTTTTTTTTGAGACAGGGTCTCATTTAGACCAGCTGACCTTCAACTCATTGTGTAGCAGAGGCCAGTCTTGAATCTTCCTGCCGAGTACTGGATGTCAGGTGTGTCCCCCAGGCCCTGTCAAAGAGTAATTTTCATTCCCCATTCCTTTGTCTTTATCTTTTTGGGGGGAGAAAAGTAGTTCTCTCTGAAGTGTGTACTTAATCTCTTTTAATGTCAGAGATTTCTTTATGGAGAAATTTGGGTTATCCTCCTTAGGCTGCACATGTAATTGACAAGTACTTCCTTAATTCTGTGACTGTCTGTCTGTCTGTCTTTCTGTCTGTTTTCAGAAAGGGTAGCACTTAGCCCAGGGTGGTTTCAAACTCACTGTGTAGCTGAGGACTGCCTGTGAACTCCTGATCCTCCGCCTTCTGAGTGCTGGGATTACAGCTGCACGCTGAGGCTCCATGCATGCTAAGCAAGCAAACCGCCATCTGAGCCCCAGCCTCACGTTTCCTTAAATATGTAAGTGCTCATTGCATATGGCATAGGTCTTTTCTCAATTAAAAGTTAACCTAATAAGTAATAGGTTTCAATATGGCATTGCCACACATATATGTCATTACACCTTCTCCTCCTCCTCTCCTCCTTTCTCCATGTCCCTGTCCTCCTCTACATGTCCCCTTTCTCACTCCCCACCCCCAGTCTCTGCCTGTGCTTTCATGGGAGATGGACACTAGCAGAAAAACTCTAGGTTAATGGGCAGCCTAATTGCTAACTCTAATTAGGAAGGAAATAAGTAACGATTCAGACACCTGCTTGTAAGAGACCCAAACCAGAAGGCAAGAATGCTTTATGGGGCCTGAAGCAGAGCAGATGTTTTTCCAGATGGCAGAACAGGCAGTGGGAAGCCTTCTCCGGGTGTGGAGAGACACCTGCAGCAGGGGGTTGGCCCTGGAGCTGACACCTCGTGGTCCCAAGGCAAGAAGAGCCTTTGGGTTCTGTTAGGAAACAGGTGGCTTTGTCTTACTGCTCAAATGACTCGAAGTAACGAGCTGCTTCTGCTGCCCTTGAGGTCTACACTCAAGCCGGCGTTTTCTCCTTCACGCTTCAGCCTCTGATTTTCAAACACAAAGGCAGAAGGTGAGATTGATAGTCACAGCCCCTCCTTTTATTACTTCAGCTGAGTGACTGAAGAGCCCACAGACTTGACCTCTGTGGACAGCTATTATGGGGTTGGATGTGTCTCTGAGAATTTCCTGTGTTAGGAATCTGCTGTCCGAATTCACCTGGGAGTGGTGTTCAGAGACCCGGACTTTGGGAGGTCACTGGGATCAGATGTGGTTATAAGGGTGTGTCCCCCTAAATGACAAAGGGACAGTGTAAGAAGAGAGACTCAAGCTGGCAGGTAGCTCTGGCTTTCCACGAGATGCTGTCACCACATATGTGATAAATAGATGCTGGCACTGTGTGCTGGGGCCACGGGCTCCAAAAGCTGGAGCCAATAGACATCAGTTCTTTATAAATTCCCTGATCTCAGGTGTTTTTGTTACAGAATCAGAAAGGAACCAGGGTAGGGTAGAATGGCTGTTTCTCAGAAGGAAAATGAACTTTCAAACATTAAAGTGATATGAAGAAAGAAAACTTTGTTTTAGAATTCAGTACAGTAGTTAAGAGTCTCCTATGTATAAATTCTATGGGTCACAGGTAAAAATTTATTTTATTTTTTATTGTTTTATTTATTTATTTCTCTCTGTGTGTGTGCGTGCTCATGAGGACAGAAGAGTGTTGGGCGATGGTCTGATGTATTTTGATGCTAATTACTGCTTTCTGTCTGACCTACCTTTCGCTTAATAAAAAGTCATCCCACCTGGGCAGGACAAAAGAGATAGGTGGGCTTAAGAGAGAGAGGAATTCTGGGAAGAAGATGGCCAGGAAGAGAAGGAGAGAGACCTGAAGTGAAGAGAGGAAGGCCGCCATGGGTTAGCTGGAGGAGAAGCACATGGCCCGCGGCGTGGATGGAGAATCCGGCCCAGATGAAGAACATGAACAAGTATTTGGGATTATGGATGGGAGGTAGCTTGATAGAAGTTATTAGAAGCCAATGGCATGGGACTGAGACGGGGATCCCATGCCTGCCCCATTATGGGAGGTAGTTTAGAGGATCGATATCTGCCCTGCCCCAGGTTAACTAAGGCTATTTTAAAATATAACATGTGTCTGTGTCTTGACTGAATTCTAGGCAGGCCTACTGATAATACATATAATTTAAAAACAATAGAAGAGAGTGTTGGATCCCTTGGAGCTAGAGCTACATACACAGAGTTACTCCTTAACTCTAGGGGTGTCCTGTCTGCTGTTTGCCTCCTATGAGCATTGTCTGTGAGTTATTCTCTTTGTTTTGTTTTATCTTTGATGGCGGGGTCTTCCTATGTGGCCCCGACTGGTTTAGAATGCGCTACATAAACCAAGCAACCGTTGAACTTGCAGACACTCCCACTTCTGCCTCTGGAGTACTGAGATTATAGGCATGTACTAGCATATTTAGCTTAGAGTGGCTTCTTTAAAAATGATTTGTTTTGAAATCAGTGTGCATGTACTTGCATTTGCATTTGCCACTCAAGTTTGTGTATACATATGAGTGCAGGCACTGATAGAGACCAAGAGGTCTCTCTTGGTGACAGATTGCTTGGAGCTGGAGTTATAGGTGGTTCTCTGCAAAAGCAGTCCATATACTTTTTTTTTTTTTTTTGCCACCACCATTCTTTTATATCTATCTATCTATCTATCTATCTATCTATCTATCTATTTATGTGTGTATAAGTCTTCATGAAAGTAAGATGTGTTTGGAGGTATGCATTCTGTGCAGAAGACTGCATCAGGTGTTTTTTTCCCCACCACTGTGTGTCTACTCCTTAGACACAGAGTCCCTTCTAGCACATGAGACTTCTGTCTCTTCTAGGCTGGAAGCTGGCAGATCCCACCAATCTTCCTTTCTCCAGCTCCACTCTGGGATCTGGGGTCACAGACATTTTCAAGGGTTGCCTGGCTTGTTACATGGGTGCTAAGATCCAAACTCCATCCTTATAGCTGCTGGGTCCTCTTTCCAGAACCCACAATGGCCTCTCTAGAAGCTTGCTCTCCTTTCAACACTCTGACACACATTTTTCTGCCTGCAGCAGCAGCCCTTTCCAGGGCTGAACACAAAGAACATTTGTTGCATCTAATTGTGTTCTAAAGCTGTCCATGGCACTTCCATTCTGAATAATCATGGCACGGGGAGCGGGTGGAGTGAGAGGGAACCATGATACCACATTTGAAATCACTAGAATGTTATGATTCATTTTGGTCTCTTTATTAAGAATCCTATCTCAGATAATTTGCAGCCAGGTTCTACCCCCAAGCAAGATTCTTCAGTCATGTTAAATTCATGGGGGGGGGGGAGATTCCTCTGAGGATTTAGCACTGAAAAATAGACAGCTTTAATAACAAATGCTGGTGTAAAGAACAGAGAAGGCAGCACGTCCTAACCATTTAGGGGGAAAATGGGTAAATTGTTACTAATAAGCCATGCTGCATTTTTTTCCCATGCCGTTTTCATCACATGAAGGGATATGGAGCTGAACTTTTAAATACTGGATGATTGCGTGATGGCTTCTATCTCTAGGGCAAACATTCAGTTAGCGATCATTTCGCCATTGCCTGTACCAAAGCCTCAGAGCGCACACACTTACCGGAGCCTAGGATGGACAGGCAGATCTCTGGGCAAGAAGGCAGTGGGTAGAACCATATAGAAGCCAGATATTTTTCAATCTCATTGTGCGACGGCTTTGGACTCTGCTGCTCAGCTTTCCATTGCTGTAGCAAATGCTGGAGGTGAATGAACTGGAAAAGAGAGAAGGCTGTTGAGGTCCATGGTTTCAGAGTTTCCAGTTTCTGGTTGCTGGCCCTGTTGCTCTGGGTCTTCTGATAAGTAGCATGGCATGGTGGGAGGGAGTGGAAGAGTAGACTGCTGTTATGGTGCTCAGGAAGCAGAGAGACTGTTGGGCATGCCCCAGGGACCGAACATCTTCCTGCTAGGTCTCATCTCTTAAAGGCTCCAGCCCTTCTCATGGCAGGAAGTCCAGTCTTTGACACATGGATTTTTGGAGACACTTATTTAAGCCTTGTTACCCTTTTAAAGACAGGGTTTCACGCACCCAGCCTAGCTCGTATAGCTAACCTTGACCTTCGGATCCTTCTGCTTCCATGTCCTGAATACTGAGGATCACTTGCATGTGCCACCATACCCAGTTAATACAGGACCGGCCATCGAACCTTAGACTTTGTGCAAACTAGGCAAGCACTCTGCCAACAGGGCTAAGTCTCTAGCCTCAGATATCAGCTTCCTTATCAGTGAAGCTGGGAGTAGCACCTTCCTGAGGAAAGTCCCAGTGTGGCCACTCAGCCCTTTCACTATTTTCATCTGTGCACCCAGTCATAGATCCAATATTCCAGCTATATCAATCTGTCTGATGGTTCCCAAATATGCCATGATTTTTTTTAACACACTCCTTCCATCCACCTTTCCTACCAGGGAAGTTGATTCATCTTTTAAGAAGCCTTTCCAATGTAACTTCTAGAAAATATCTCACCCTAAGCAAAGCCAGTGACACTTTTTCCTGTCCACTTCCGTTGTGGAACTGAGTGGGCTGGAAGAGCTGATTTGCAATCTCAACTCCACTTAGTGTCCCACAGAGGACAAGGGCCTCACTTCAGACATTTCTACTCTCCATCTCAAGGCTTTACAGCAGTAGGAATATTGGCTTGTTTTAGGCCAAAAAAAAAAAAAAATCCTTTTATAAAAGTCATTGCATTTTTTTTTTTATTCTGTGTGTGGGACAAAGTGTACAGGAATCGCTTCTTCCATGAGAATCCTGGGGAACCCAGGCTATCAGGCTTGACAGCAAGTACTTTTACCAGCTGAGTTGATTTGCAGGTCCACAAACACCAGTACAGACTTATGGACTTCTGGGGTGACAGCTTAGAAAAATGTCAGACATTGCTAATATCTTGGGGGTTGGGGCACAGTTCACACACACACACACACACACACACACACACACACACAGAGAGAGAGAGAGAGAGAGAGAGTGAAGGAGAGGGGAAGGGAGGGGAGGGGAGGGGAGGAGAGGAGAGGAGAGGAGAGGAGAGGAGAGGAGAGGAGAGGAGAGGAGAGGAGAGGAGAGGAGAGGAGAGGAGAGGAGAGGAGGGAATTGCTCCTGGTTGGAACCACTACCCAGTTCTAATAGACAGCCTGATCCTAGGTGCTTAATGAGTATTTGCTGAGATAACAGAGCAATGCTCAAATTAATGAATACAAATCTGAATGAATCAAATGCATGATGGTAAATAAACAAACTCAACATCTTGTTGTAGCTTCTATGCATTCATCAAATCAAATGTGAAGTCTTTATTCTAGCCGTGAAGGCTCTTCAGGAGCAGCCTCGGCCTTCTTTCTTTGTCCGTGTTTTGTTCTTGCTTTTGACCTCTGGGCTCTTTCTTGTTCTCACGCTTTGTCTGCCTTTCCTGTCACTCAAATTCTGTGCTCCCTTCAGGACAAAGACTTTAATTTATAGTAACCGCCTTCTGCACGCGCTCGCATTCATTTGGGGATGATCACACGAGCTTTTATATCGCTTTGGATCTTAGTTCTATTGATTAGTGTTTTGTTTCATAAACACACATACGGATGTTGTTCACTGAAGAATAGCCCTGATAGGAGGGTTCACTCCTTCCCAGCTTTTCTTCCTGTTATCACTGCAGTGAGTTGTAAGAACAGATGTTTGGCCTTGCTTGAAGCACACGCTGCTTTAAGTAACTGGCAGATGTGTTCAAACTGTGATTTGCGTTGACGAGGCAAAGGGATAACTTTAACAACTTGCAGTTTTTAGAATAAATTCATTCAAACAAATATGAATAGAAGGAATTTGCAAATGCTTTAGGATTTCTGTGAGAAGACATGAGATATATTACCAGCAAGAAACACAGAGATGCACGCATTTTCTTTTTCAATTCTGTTTGTGTTCACACTCCACTCAGGATCTTTTCTATAGTGGCAAAACAGTATTTGAAACTCGGTGTGACAGTGCATGGCTGTAATACCAGCACTTGGGAGGTAAAGGCAGGAGGACCAGGGGTTTAAAGTCAGCCTGGGACCTTGTCTACATGAGACCCTGTCTCAAAAAGACAAAACAAAAAACAAACCACCATGACCACCACCACGACCACCACCACGACCACCCAACCACCACTCGTGAGATTATCAGGTTAAGAGAAAAGAAAAGAAAGAAACAAAGAAAGAATCACATGTGTGTAATCCAGGTTGAAATAAAAATCTGAAGGTGGAGGGGACTGTGTGGGGGAAGAGGAAAAACACCAAGCAGAGGGAAGACAAGAAAGGGTAGTAGGAAGGGAAGTGAATGTGATCAAGTTACATTCCACACTGTATGAAAAATGTCACAGCGAGACTCATCATTAATTAGCAATTAGCATATGCTAATGCAATTTATTGGAAAAATACACTACCAATCTTCTTGGCTTCTTCTGTGCTGCAAACCCACAGGCATCCTTTGCAGCCATTTGTGCTATAGCAGCAAGCACCCCACACTTAATCTCAGGGCCTGGAGTCAGACGTCCCTACAAACCTCCATTCTACATAGTACTTATTTCCCAGGCTGTTTGTAGAAATTCATCCAGGTGTTATCCGTGTGGTCTCTCCCACGCGACCCATTTTCAGTGGCTGTTATGAAGACATCTCCTGGAATGAATGGGCCTTGGCTTTGTGAGTGCCCTGTCCTATGGCAGGATAAGCCTAAGACAGATGTGCTAGGAAGAGGTGGGGAAACATAGCTTGGTTTCTACTTACTTTTGTAACCCTCAGGAAAAGGATGAAAGGGTTTTCACTCAAGTGCTGTAAAGATCAACCCCAGAGTCATCAGCCTCTCTGGTTTCAAAGGTCCTGGAGTCCCTGTTTATTCCTCTTTGCTGGCCCATGTATGTCCATCTAAACCACAGAACCAAAACACTTCTAGGCCTCTAAGTGGAGTTTTATAGGCTTGGCTCTATGCTCCAATAGGTCAATTAAGGAGAAAAGTCGTGGTGAAAATTAATTTATTCAATGTGATCACATTGGGAAGAGGAATAAATAAAGGGGCCTGGAGACCCCAAAGGCACCTTTGGGATACTGGCATGAGCTTTGGATTTAAATGGAAGAGGAACTGAGGCAGGAGGGCATGAGGTATGCGTAATCAAACATCTGATCAATGCATCAGTGGGTCTGTGTCTCAGGCTCATTTCAAGGAGATGTTTTGGAGAAGTCTTCCTTACAGCTCTCATTGCTTGAAGACATCAAAACCGATCCCTACAAGGTCACTCTAGGGTGCAGCCTGGCTTTCATGGATAATTCCTCATCTGTAAGAGTGGCTGCTCTGTCCTATGGTCTTCTGCCATGCTGGGCATCCAAGGTGCCTTTTGAGGAAAGATTAAGGACACTGATTTATCTCTGACTCGTTAGGCAAAGTAAAAGGAGACAGGTATAAAATGAAGGCAGAGGTGGTAGGCTTCCATCCTCAAGTTATCTTGAAGGCCCAAGTGAGAAAGGAATGGTTGTCTATTAACAGAAACAACTCCTAAGAGCATGTTTCGGCCCCACCTCCTCTGGGGTACTGCTGCTTCCTTTGTCATGTTCATATCTTCAGATCTTTACCACCAACTGCTCCTTTACTGTCAACCCTGGAAGTCCCAATCTAGGCTTCCAAGTGGCTCCGGGTCTGTGGGTGTCCAAGTATCGCAAACGTTAACTTGCCAGGACCCAGAGCAAATTTCTTTCTGTTTCCATGGATTGCTCTGGCTTTGGTTTGAATGTGGAAGGTCTCCTCCCCCCACCATAGGCACACGTGTCTGAACACTTGGTTTTCAGCTGGTGGTACTGGTTTGGAGGACTGTGACACATTAAGGAAAAGGAGTCCTGCTGAAAAAGAGTGGGTTTCAGGGACAGGCTTTGGGGTTTTATAGCCTAGCACACTTCCTGCCCAAAGTCAGCTTTCCGATGGCAGGTGTAATATGACCAGTGACCTCATTCCCCCTCCCTGATGGAGTACGTGCATCTCCTCTTAAAGTGTGAGCTAAAACACACCCTTCCTTCCTGAGGTTGCCTCTTGTCAGGTATTTGGCCATAGCAACAAGTCTCTGACACCACAGTATACTGTTTCTCCTATGCCTGAGGCCTGCAAGGCTTATGTGTGTCCAAAAACACACATGAGAGAAAATCTGGGCAAGTTCTCTCAATGAAAACAAGCACCTTAAATATCTTCAAATTTCCCAGCCTTGAGGTGAGTGCTCACTCAACTGGAAAATGGCTTAAAGACAATGACCATGAGAACATAAATGCCCCATTTGCTTTAAAGTCTTTATTATCCTGAATATAAAAGACAGAAGTCCTCTAGGATATAACAGAGTTTTTTATGTGGAAACATTATTTTTTTTTTTTTACAAGTGAAAAAATAAATACCTCTTGGAATAAAGGCTTATATGCTAATATGTGCCATAAAAAAGTAGAGTTTTAATATCTGACAAAATGTCTGTGCAAAGAAACAAATGCATAAACACATTACTGCTACATTAAGGCAATATGAAACGTAGACTCAGAAATCTCAGTAAAGTGACAGTGTCGGTTTCTAGCTTTAACTTTGCTAGTATTGCACCCGATGAGGTCAGCTAGGTCTCCTGACACCCTAGAAAACCCCCTAGCTCACTAGCTTCCAAAATGCCCAAGTGTGTGTGTGTTTGGGGGTAGGGGGACTGGAAATATAATTAAGAATATGGAAACAGAATGAAGTAACCCCACCTCCGAAAGATGCAGAGGGGACAACACAATGAATATGGACGCACTGACTTAAGAAAACACAAAGTGAAATAGAACATATATGAAAAAGGAGACACTATCTAGAAACCTATGATAAGGCTGTAGAAAGTTTGATCTTTGAGAAGGCGACACCCATGGGTGTAGCTGGAGTGAGCGCTGGGGAAAGTGAAGAGCCACCTGAGGGCAACAGGAGGCTCTTGGGCTCTCCTCTCTTTTTCTCTCTTCCCCTCTCTTCCTGTTAGCGTTTCCCTCCAAGAAAACCACTCTCCCTTTCCAATCTCCAACTATTCCACTAGCTCAAAAGCCCAGGGACTGCTCCACTATGCCATGTAAGTCTTTTAACCAAACTGGTAGCATGTCTATCACCGAAAGCCATGGGGTGAGGGGAACAGAAGGGCCAGGAAGGAAGCCGCCTACGTTAAGATACCTGTCTGCTCTCAGCCAGACTGGCTTCAATCGACGACGTTGCTACCAACCCTCGAGAAGTCACAGGATTTCCTTTCAATCTGCTAGCTTTCCAGTCGTCCTTGAATGAGTTATAAAGACAGAAATGACATTATAATAAGGACTATTTCTGTAAGAAAAAATGTTCCTATTAAAAAATGTTTCAGCACTCCATGACCATACAAAAAGAACCAAGGAAACTCTTACAAAATCTGCTGCCTTGGGAGAAGTTAAGGAGACATGTGACATCGTTTTCTAAAAGGTATCCACGTTGGCTTTGTTTGCCACTTGACTGACAAAGACGATATTTATCTACTCCTTTACTTGATCATAAAAAAAAAAAAAAAAGACAAAACCCCAAAGTCCAAGGAATGTGTCCATGTCTCAGAGCTCTTCCTGGTTGCCATGGGGGCTGTTGCTTCTACTCACGGAAGAGGAGTGGTGGCATTCTTGTTTTTCTTTTCCTCTTTGTTTCTGAAAATGTCTCATGGCAGATGGGTGTTGAGAGTGAAATATTTCTTCAAGAAGTTATTATTCTTATAGATTACAATACTGCAGCTTGTGGGGACATGGCATGTCCAGTAAGTGCAGGACACATTATATGACAGTCAGATTGAGAAGACTGGTGTGGGTTGGCAGGTAGACGTGCTGGACGTGCTCCACACGCGATCTGCAGACAGGACATGACTGGAAGAGAAGCCAATGCCAGTTAGAATGTTTGTGGGACCTGGGCCTTAGTGCCCCCATACTCAGTTTTCTAGATAAGCTGCTAATGTGATTTCCAAGCTTTCAATTGCTCTGTAACAGGCTTGAATATTTACATTTTATATGGATTAAAAATGAATGTTATGAAAAGACAATCACTTAAGAAATTTATATTTTCTGTCACTCTGTGTGTGTGTGATGACTGGGAGGTCAGCTGTCAGCCTCAAGTGTCCTTTCTCAGATGCCTTCGGCCTCTTTTTGGAGACAGATCTCCCACATGGAGAACACCTATTAAGCTAGTCTGGCATGTAGGTGAGTCCCACGGCTCCTCCTGTCTCTATCTCCCCAGCAATAGGATTAAGAATTCCTACAATTGCTCCAACTCCTCCTCCCATACAGCTTTTTTTTTCTTTTCCCTTCTGGAGACAGGGTTTCTCTGTGTAGCCTTGGTTGTCCTGGACTTGCTTTGTAGACCAAGCTGGCCTCGAACTCACAGAAATCTGCCTGCCTCTGACTCCGAGTGCTGGGACTATAGGTGCGTGCCACTGCACCCGGCTCCCCATACAGCTTTTTAATTACACATGTTCTAGGGTCTAAACTCCGGTCCCTGTGCCCTGTAATGTGGATCAGACAGCTTATTGGCTTAGGCGTCTTTCTGAGCCTTCTGTTAGCTTCAGCCTTGCTTCTATGCAGGCTGGAGCCACACAGACAAGAGGAGGTCACTGCAACTCTGGCCACCATGCTGGAGAAAGGCCTTAGCTCAGTGATCTTGAGGACAGGGTGAGTGGGCAGATGCCCCTGTGGCTAGGGGCAACAGGCCTCTGGCGGCTTCATGGCAAGCACACACTCCTCATTGGGAATTGGAAAATAGGCACAGGGTCAGAATACATGAGCAGGAAAAGATAAGGCCAGGACTCTAGAGGGGAAAGCCCTCATTAGACAGCACAGTTCAGAGAAGCACGGGTGTCCTGAGCTCACTGCTTAATCCAAACATTGGCTTGGTAATTGTAGCGTCATAGCTTGTGAGGACGAGGTGACATGTAAGGCTAGGTTTACATATATCCACAGTGACATTTAGCAGAAACTTTTGAAACCAAGTAAAAAAGTTACTGTAAGAGGAAATGCAATGTGCAAGAAAGGAGAAATGCTATATATGAGTTGCTTTTAATTTTTGTATGAAAATGAGTTGGACCTGCTGGCAAATAATAGCCAGTAGAAGAGATCCCCTAAAGGTATGAACAGTAATAAAAGGAAATTAAGGGGCTGGTGAGATCACTCAGTGGGTATGGATGCTTGTCTGAGTTTGATTCCCAGCACCACATGGTGGAAGAGAAGAACTGACTCCTGAAAATTGTCCTCTGACCTCCACATGTGCGGTGCATGTGTGTGTGTGTGCACTCGCACACGTGTACACATACACACACACACACACACACACGCATGCACAAATAAGTGTAAATATAGAAAAAAGATAAATTAATCACAAATACAGTAAGTCACTGGTAACAATAATCCAAAAATTTATGTAAATTATTGTTTATACAGGCATTTCTACTAAATGGTATCAGAAAGCAAGAGGCAACATAAAATGGAAGAGGCAGGCCTGGATTCTAGTTCATGGTTTAGCTTCAAGATGCACTAATTTGTCAGTCTGGACAAAACCAAACGGTGACAAGATTGACATGTTTCTAAAGAGAGCATCGCTAAGTCAATGAATGCAAAGACCTCTCCAAGTGGAGACGGGTGCTTCCCCTCTGTGTCTTGCGCACCTATTGGAGCCTTCTTCAGGGACAGGAGGGCTATAAGACCCCTTACCTGTAGCTGGGCTGCACAGCTCTCACAGCACACAGTGTGGCCACAGGGGCAGAAGGTAGAGTTGATCTCCTCCTCGCAGCACAGCATGCACAGCATGGCTTCCTTTAGCTTGCGCAGCTTCTCCTGTAGCGCTCTGGTCTGCTGGCAGCTGAGGCCCTCGCAGCTGCTGCAGCTCATGCTCCTGTCAGGGGACTTCAGAGGCGAGCTGGGAGGGCTCTGGTCACTTCGCGAGACGAGGTCCACAACACCGGCATTGTACAGAGCCCTCCTGGCATGGTCATAAACCTCCTTGGATGTTCTTTTGATATCGAAGACATATTTCTTACCAAGGTTAATGTTTTCATTCAGAAACAGAGATGCCAAGTGGCCCTTCAAGTCACGGCTGTACTGCATCATGACGGCACTGGTGACCGTATCACACCTGAAGGTAAGAGTGAACATCTGGTTTAATATCAAAAAGCCTAGGAAGCTTCTTAATTCACACTATCAGATACTGCTATCAATAAAAAGTCTGTCAGCAAACGATCTATCAATCTACTATTTATCTATCTATTAATTGTCTACTATCATCCACCTGTCTAAGTATCACCCATCTATCTCCCTACTTATTTAATTTCTTCTTGAGATAAAGTAGCCCAGGCTGGCCTGAAACACCTAGGCCTTCTGCTTGCTGGGATTACAGTTGTGTGCCACCCTGCCTGTCTTAGCAGACATTCAATATTATTGTTGTTTTGTAGAGACAAGATCTCACTATGGGAGTCCTGGAACTCACCATGTAGATCAGGATGGCCTTTAAATATAGAGATCCACCTGCCCCGTCTCTTGAGTGCTGTCATTAAAGATATATGTCACCATATCCAGCTTTTTTCCCCTTCTTCTTCTTGAGACATGGTCTCATATGACTTAGGCTGGTCTTGAACTGCCAAAGACGACTTGAAACTTCATGATCTTCCTGTCTCCACTCCTGACCTGAGTGCTGCTGGGATTGCGCACATGCATATCATGCTCAGTTCATGTGGAGCTTCATGCATGTTAGGCAAGCACTCTATGGACTGAGCTACATCCCCTCCTAAGACAGTTAATACTCTTGTGTCATGTCTGAGCAAGTTCTTTCCACACATTTGTGCTTCTCAGAGGTGTCCAAATACTTCCAAGGAAGCAACTGCAAATATGCAGATGAGATTTCCCAGGCCCTCCGGGCTATGAGCTGCTGTCCAGCAGCTTGTGGAAGCAAAGGAGCATTTGTTCTTTGAAGTCATGGCTTTTATGTTAAACATGTCTACACATTTTCTGTTCTGCTCTACAGTCTATTTCAACATAAAACACTTGAAGGCTTCCTCCCAACTACATTTTTGGCTTTAATTTTTTTCCAAGTATGAACGTAAGCACAACTCAGCTTGAGATGTGCCCACTAGAGTTTAGAATGGCCTGGTGTAGTGGTGCATGCAAGTAATCCCAGAAGTCGGAAAGCCAAGGCTGGACCTGCAGTTGAGTTTGGGGCCAGCTTGTGGTATATAGTGATTCCAGGTTAGCTTTGAATTCAGTGAGATCTTTGTCTCAAAAAAACACCAAGTAAAATTAAACTCAATATAAAAAGTGTCCGGAGTGTGTAAGGTGTTAGGGCTCAGAGCAGGGTCTTTCTCAGCAGGGAAGGACCTGGGCCACTGTTCTGGGAAAGGATGCAGCTGTGGGAGAACAGGCCCGGCCACTGGGGTCATGCTGGGAGGTGGCTGTGGCAGGAAGTAAGGTGAGAGATAAGCAGGAGACTATAAGTGAAGCACAGGCACGCGCAATTCTGTGCTGATAAGGGCTCAGCTAGGGCTGCAAAAGGAAGCGTTCAGAGTAGCTATTCTCTCATATTCTGCACAAGACTCAGGGCTAGGACGAATCATGAACACCTGCCAGTCACCCCCCCCTTCCCCGCCACACACACACACACACACACACACACACACACACTAAGCTGTGACCTAAGCTTAGGAGACACGATGGTACATGCCTGTAGAACGCATGCGTTTCGGTGATGGCTCGGTAGAGCCCACTGGCTGCCCTGGTGCTGATCATTTTAAACAGGAGCACGATGCTGTTGCCAGACTCCTTGGTGACAGTCAAGTAGACATTCTTTCCTGACTGGGTGGCCATCTGCACCACAGGATAAGCTATCCTGAAAGGTAGAAGGAGAAAAGTGAGTGAGCTCAGCAATGACAGCTCAACATGGTATTGGCATGCCTTAGTGGGCAGCCCATGACCCAGCAGTGAATCAGCACTTCGCCTGGGAAGTTCTGTGATGATCCTAACTAAGTATGCTGATGCAGGACAAGCGGTTGTGGTGTGGAGACAAGGGCAGGAGTAACCTCTGTGTGTGTGAGTGTATGCAGAAGCAGACATGGGCATTCATGGTCTGAGCCACTTATGAAAAATAATAATTCTGCCATACTAGTGTACTTAAAGCTAGGATTTAAGAAATAATTGAATTCTTAAGGCTCGAATGCAATTAATAAATTTAAAAACGAATCACACTGTTGATAGAGTAGTGAATTTCTGTCCATTTTCTATTTTCAGAAAAAAGCAACAGGTGGACATACATACTTAGGATTGTAAGAACGTATGTATGCATGTATATATGAATGTGCACTGACAACCTGGGTTACCTGTTAATAGGGCTAAAGTCATCTTTACAGATTGAGATGCCTTCAGGTCCAACCCCGATGAGGAGCTTCTGCCCTTCGCTGTCCCTCACGGCATGCCACTCTATGCCATAGTTCTCCATTGCTGACACGATCTGCAGTACTTGGTACTCTGCAGAAGCCTGGCTGATGCCCTCCAGCTCCTTATGCTTCACAACAATGCTGTGGGATACCCAACGGGGCAAAATTAGATAGGTTGACTTATGCAATCCGTAAAGCTTTTCATTTTCACCAGCAAAATTACAGGGATATGATCATTTACAAGTCACAAAAGCATTGAATGGCATATTACTATTTCATTTACTAATCAAATTTATTGTAAAATGTTTCTAAGACACGGTTCAAGATCTCAACTATGGGGCAAGAGAGATTGCGAAATGGGGAAAAGTGCTTGGGTTTGATCTCTGTGACACACAGGGTAGAAGGAAAGAACTCACTCTCACCAGCTGGCTTACGGACCCAGACACATGCATGCATACACACACACACACACACACACACACACACACACACACATGCACACACACGCACGCACAGACATACATGGAAATGGACACATACACACATACACACACATTTTTAAAAAGATCTCAACAAATCTTTAGAACCCATCATTGGCAAATACTGTTAAACTGAAAGAAGTATGGAAAATCTCTAAACATACACACAAGACAAATGTGTGGGCTAGATCCTCTCATACATTTACCCACAAGCTTCCAGATAGGCTAGCATCACAGGGGACTGATTAGATTATTTACAACTAAAGAAAACAGAGACCTATATTCTGTGTTGTGGTAAGGCTGTCTCTCCTGTGTCCTCGGTGATCCGGCCTCCCAAAGTAGCCATCCCTTGAGTGCCATCTGGGTTAATGACTGGCTTCTAATGAGCAGAAATGGTGGAAGACCTGGCATGAAACTCACTTCTGAGATTGAGTTGTGAAGGTCTGATTTCTTTCCTGGCTCTTCTCTCTTGCTCTTGGATCACTCCGTGCTGGGTAAGGCAGCTACCACACCATGAAAGAGCCCTGGGGTCAGGTGGCAAGAGGAGGAGGCTGGCCAAGAAGCTACAAGAGTCATCTGGGCCTGAGGCCTCCCTCCTTCAGCTGGGCTTTTAGATGTGACTGACCTCTGGAGTGTGGTCTGCCCCTGAGCTGTTTCTCTGCCCATGCACCCTCAGACAATGTCTGTTGTTTTAAGCTGCTGAGCTTGGTTAGCTTATTACACAGGAATAGGTAACTGAGCTGACTAAGTTAGGCATCTTGCTGTAATTCTTGCTGGGATGAAGCAAACACCAAAAAACATGCTAGATTTTTTTATTGTAGGAGATTTGCATATTTAAAAGGTCAGGCACTTTTGAGATCCTTGTTATTTATGGCATTTCATATAAGGGCATTTAATCTGTGTGGGCTGTTTTCGTGTTGGTAAGATTCTTAAGTAAAAGGCACATGAATCTTCTAAAAATAACTGATTAAAGTTGGCAATGGCCTAGGCTCTGCCTCACAAACTCCACAACTATACCCTGGGGCCAGTTTCCTGATCCTTATCAAGTTGGTGGCTGTGAACACCGAGATAGCCTCCAGCGGCCTCTCTCACCTGTTCAAGGTGGAGCTGGAGAGCTCTTTCTCACACAGATCCTCATAGCTGTACTTGGCAGTGTTCTGGTTGTAGTCTCCAAACTTGGTCTGGGCCAGGAGGGCGCTAAGCTCCACTGCTTGCTCTGGGGAACACTGGAGGTGGCCTGCCAAGAGGGATTCTTTAATGTGCAAGAAAAAGATATGCCTGCAAAAGAAGAAGAGAGTGACTGAATCGTGGGATAACATTATCTGGGCCAGCCAGCTGAGGTGTGGCTCAGGGATAGAGCCATCGCCTAGCGTGTGCAAGGCCTGGGGTTCTATCCCCAGTGCTGCAGAAAACAACCAAGCAAGCTCAACTAGCTTTGCAATTTCACGATCAAGTACTTTCCTCTTTGAGCAAGGAGAGCAGGTATAGAGAAATGGCCGCAGCAGATGGAGGAGCATGCAGCCAGAGCTGAGGACCTGGCTTCTATCCCCTGGACCCACACAGTGAAAAAGAGACCCCACAGGTTGTCTTCTAACTTTTACATGTGCAGCAGGACACACTCCCTCTTCAAATCAGTAAATAAAATGTCATGAAAATTTAAGTAATACAAAGAGAGCAAGTTAGCATTATAATGGCTTTTAAAAATCAAATTTTTTGCTTGTTTGATTTGGTTTTTTGAGAAAGGAATATATAGCTCAGGCTGTCCTCAAAACTGCTATGCAGCAGAGGCTGGCACTCAACTCTGGATCCTGTTGCCTCTGTAGATTATACACATGCGCAACTGCTATTCTCGGCTAAAAAACCTACCTTGTAGATTCTGATTTTCAGAGACAGTAAAAAGAATGTCCCCTGAATTCTTATAATGTTGTCCACCCACCAGAGACTTCATTGGATGTTTGTTAGCATGCTGAAAGGATGACAGAGGACAACCTCAGGTGCCATCCTCAGAAATACCACCCAGCTCCTTGACAAGGTATCTCACTGGCCTAGAAATTACCTATTAGACCAGCCTGATAGGCAAGAGTATGCTTGGCATTTTTCAATGGGTTGTGGGGCTTGAACTCAGGTCCTCATGCTTCCCAGACAAGCTGTTCTCTCCAGCCCCCTTTTAGGCCTTCCAGACCCAGTTCTATTCTTGCCATCCAGGCCTCCTTGCTCTTCCTCCCAGCCTAGAAGTGGCAAGAGGGACCCTCTCCCCTCCAGACTCTGCCAGCCCACCATCCAAGCTGCTTGGGGTCATTGCTTCCAGTGAAAACGCTTCATCTTTCTCCTTAAAGTCCTTCACAGGGACGCCTGATGGTGGCTGAAACCCACGCTCCAGGCACACCTCCTGCCACTGGGCTCGGGATAGGAACCATTGCTCTGTACCTGGAAGATCCAGCCCTGAGGGCCTTCTTTCTTGGCCAGCTTTTGACCTGCCTTGCATACAGCCCATTTATTTCCCGTCTACATTACATAACAAGCTACAACCTCTTTCGTTAGCTAGCCGCACATGGGCTGGCTTAATTGCCTCTAACATCAGAGAGATCCATAACTCTGTGTAAAGCACCATGCATCTGTGTTTATTTTATATTCCCTCCCTCAGCTTTGCTCCGTTTGAGCCTACCCTCAGTACATGCAACATTAAACTCGACATTCACGGCAAAGTACGCATGCCACAGAAATTCCTGGGAAATCACAGATTCTGTTTTTATTATCCAAAGTCCTGGACAGGTTATCGGAATCATTATAGAGGCCAGGCTACAAAATCTGTCTCTTTGATGACTTGTGGTAGTCTCTCACATGTGCTTGAAAGGCACAATAATGAGTTGCAGCCAATGGTGAAGCTCCGAACCCCGTAAATTCGGCTTCTCACTTTCCCAACCCTCAACACGGCTTCCACTTTTGGATCACAGCTGAGTTTGCCACTCATTAGCATGAGGAAGGGTAAGGACAAGAGAGGTGACAAAGGCAAGAGACTATGCTGAGAACCTCAAACTATCAGGCTGACAAGAGCCATTTACTTTTCTTTACTAAGAAATAGTCAGTTCAATCTTTTGTAGATTCAGTAATGATAAATGTTTAAAATGATCAAACATTCTTAAATGTTTCAGTGTTTCCGTACTCAAAGCCCCAAGAAGAAATCACAGTGAAATGCATAGTAGCATTCCAGGAGAACAGACACAGTTTTTATTATCCCAGACATCTGGTAGTCCTTAAAGTATTTCTTTCATACTGCTAAACTGAGAAAGGGGCCCTGCTGGGGCAAAGGAATTGCCACGGAAGCAGGGGCGGGGGGGGGGGGGGGGGGAGGGGATGACTGCAGGGGAGGGGAAGAATGCCTTAAAAATAGCTATACAAATAGCCAGTGCGGTAGCCCACACCTTTAATCTCAGCTCTCTGGAAGCAGAAGCAGGCAGCTTTCTGTGAGTTCCAGACCAGCCTGGTCTACATAGTGAGACTCTCTCTGAAATAGTGGGGGCCGGGGAGGGGAGCTTTCAGAGGATGCAGGTCTAAAATTCTTACAAAACCCTGGTGTTGCTCACAGGAAAAAATGGAATCTTAACAGACCTTTGCCTATTCAACCAGGGGGTGTGTTTTCAAGAACCTAAAGCCTGAATCTATGCTTACACTCAAGGAGAAACCACGTGCCAAAAGATTTTAAGATTAGCACCACAAACTGAGCCTTCTCAATTTAATTACTGTGAACGTAAAGGTCTCTTTTGACTTATTTTCCTAGCATAAAGTTTGAATCTGCTTCCTGCTTTATTAAACAGCGCGGAGAGCTGCCAAAGACGACTTTTCAAATTTATTCAATTTCTTTTTCCAAATTCTCTACGCCTACTTCTGGAGGGACAGCTGCCAAAAGCTAAGCAAAGAAATGGTAACCCAACGTAAACAGGTGGCTAAGAGCCTAGAGCGAGGCCCATCTTTCCCCATGAGCTGATGAGAGCTGGAACAAAGGCACGGGCGGGAGGGCCCACTGGTGTTCTCCAGCCAGCTGAGGCCGAACTGTGTGTCAGCAGCAGGCACGGGCATTCCTCCTCTTCCTCCTCACTGTTTGTGCAGGCCTCTTCCTGCATGTTGCATTTTTCATGGCTTTACAACCACCTTTCTAGTCAATAAAGAGTGGTCGCACACTGCCTCTGTGTCCCACCCCACACTGGGGTTATAGGGATGGACGGGTCTGACAGTTGCTCTCTAGAGAGAATACACGGTCTTTGAAGGAAGGGAGTATATCGTATCGAAATAACTCCAGCCACAGGCTTCTGGGTTACAAGGGTCCAGGCACTAGTGCAATGGAGCCAGGGTGGCCACTGTCACCAGTTCTGATGAGCTATCAGAAGACTTATCCGTATGCTCTTTCCGAGAGCGAAGATGGCAGTGCTGAAAGACATATCTGCAACAGGGAATTCAGGAAGGACTCAGGATTTCTGAGTGGCTTTGAGTTAGGGATTCATTCTTATTATCTTCCCACCTTAACTATCTGACCTGTAACTATCTTCTCTCCTGGAGTTTGCCCCCTTATTCTTTTTCTTTCTATTCTATTCTATTCTTTTCTTGTTTTTAATGGAAGGGGTGAAAAGTTACCAATAATATAAAAACAAGCCGATATAGTCAAAGAAGTCAGGCCTGCATGGAATGTATTTTAAAAGCACATTTCACAACTACATAACAGATTCTATACACGTTCTATATAGACTACAGCATAGAGTCATATACAAAAGAAAGGCTTTGAAAAATACCTACTTTGTCTTAAGCAAATGTTTAACACATTCCATGGACATAAGCTTATACTATATTTTCTATGCATTCCTAGGGTTACACTTGGAAATTAATTTTTAAAGTTTTACTCAGTTACTAAGAAAATGGGTATCTCTGATATATAGGCCACAATGTGGGACCCAGGGTGCATCGGTATAGCTAAGTCAAGTGTTGGCATCACAGGTACAAAGGAATTCACACATGCTATAAAACAGGGTGAGGGGCTAGAGACATGTCTCAGTGGTTAAGATACTGGCAGCTCTTTCAGAGGACCCAGGTTCAATTTCCAGCATCCACATGGTGGCTAACAACCATCTATAAGCCCAGATCCAGTGGGTCTGATGCTATCTTATAGCCTCTATGAACAATGGCACTCATGGTGAGCAGGTATATGTGTAGGCAAAACACCCATACACAAAATAAAAATAAAAATTAAAAATAGGGTGAAATTTGAGATGTCAAATTTTAATTTTTAAAAGAAAGCAAAATATTTTTTAAAAATACAATTGCATATTGTATATCTGTGGGTGAGTCCCATGGTGTAATTTTGGAGGTCAAAGGGCAATCTATAAGGATCAATTTCCTCCGTCCACCTTGCAGGTCACAGGGATTGAACTGATACCAGGTGGCAAGCGCCTTTACGTACTGATCCATCTTGATGGCCACAAAGCACATACTCTTAATAATTTTTTTGCTTCAAAATTCTCCAACAATTTCTCTTTTAAAATCTATGCCTTTTCAGGGGCTGGAGAGATAGATTAGCAGTTAAGAGGTCTTGTTGCTCTTGCAGAGGACCAAGGTTTAGATCTGTGGGCACTAAGCATGCATGTGACACACACACACACATTCACTCATACACATAAAATTAAACATTTTAAAAATTTTAAAAATATATATAAAATAAAATCCATGCCTTTTTATGGTGTTAAGAAATAGCAGGCTACCAAGAAGAGACTTGATATCCTATGAGCATACACAGGGGGAAGAGGTTCCCCTCATTCACAGTCATAGGGGAGGGGAGTAAGGGGAAAATGGGAGGGAGGGAGGAATGGGAGGATGGGAGGATACAAGGGATGGGACAACAATTGAGATGTAATATAAATAAATTAATAAAATATATTAAAAACAACAACAACAAAAAATAATAGGAACCATTAGGTTGTGGTCAAAGGGCTCTTGTCACAGAAAAATTCTCTAGTCATCACAACAGAACTTTCCAGAAGCCAGTTGGAAGCTCATTGTATGGGTTACTGTGCTGGCTTGACTGAGCCCCTACCCCACCCCGCCAGGCTCTTATGTTTGAATGCTGGTTCCCCAATTGGAGGAGCGGTTTGGGAAGGATTAGGAGGTGTGGCCTTGTTGGACGATGTATGTCACTGAGAGTGGGCTTTGAGGTTTCAAAATCCTATGTCATATTTCTCTCCCCTCCTGTCCCCTCCCGCCTCTCCTTCTCTCTCTCTCTCTCTCTCTCTCTCTCTCTCTCCTTCTCTCTCTCTCGCTCTCCCTCCTCTCTCCGCTCTCTCTCTCTCTCTCTCTTCTCTCTCTCTCTCTCCTTCTCTCTCTCTCTCTCTCTCTCTGCCTCCTGTTTATGGATCAGGATGCAAGTTTTAGCCTCAGCGTCATGCCTGCCTGCCTGCTTACTACCATGCTTGCTGCCATGAAGGTCATGCAATTGTGAAATTGTGAGCACCCAAACTAACTGCTTTTTTTACTGAGTTGCCTCAGTCATAGTATCTTGTCATGGCAACAGAAAGGTAACTAAACTGGTTACTGTTGGGCACAGTCTCCCAGTAATCTTGCCAGTTATGCCATTTTTAAGAGCTTTTAACAACAAATATAAAATAACTAGATTCAGGGTCATGTTCAAAATGTAAGTAATGAATCTAACATGTCTTTAGAATGGCTAAGTAGTTACTTTCAACAACACAGTTGCCAATAACTGAACCATAATTTCCCCTGAAGCACTGCATGGGAAGTGTTGTCTGGACAGCCTCTCTCTCCGGGCAGGCCCCGTTACAATCAGGCCCCATCTTCCTCCAATGAGTCACTTAACCGCATTGGTTTATTTTAAACCAAACTCCAAGTGCCAAGCTATATTTTAAAAGGACCAAATGGAAACAGGAATTGCTACGAATGGGATTTTTGTTTTTGTTTTAAAAATCTTATAACATTCTCATAAAACAAAATTAATTCAGGATGGAGCACAGTCCTACATTAAAACCATACTGGCTTGAGAACCAAACCTAAGAGTACCTTCATGGCTAGCGGGTAGACAAGGCTTTTCAGAACATAGAGAATAAACTCCAAAAGGGGGGTGGGGAGAATAAATTAGACCTCACCAAAATTTGAAACTCCTACTCACCAAAAGGCATGAGGATAGCAGGCAAGCCACAGGGGGATATATATTTATAAGACTCAGATTTCACAATGAACTGGTATCCAGGATACATGAGGAATGTGGACAGCTCAAGAGTATAGGGAAATGACCAAAATGGGTGGCTTGGACACTTCACCAAAGGAGATGAAAAAAGGCCAAGAAGCACATGAAATTCTGACAGACATCATTAATCATCAGAGAAATGCAAATTAAAGCCACAGCACTCTACCACCATGTACCCACCAGAAGGCTGGCAGGGATGCAGAGACACTCAGTTTTCTTACATTCTTTGTGGGAGTAGGAGTGCGGAACAGTACAGATGCTGTGGGGAAAGGTCTGGCAATAACTTATACAACTAAACAATCATACCATGACCCAGCTATTATATTCTTGGGTATTTACTCAAGGAAAATGAAAGCATATGTGTCTACAAGAAAAAAAAAAAAAGAAAAGCTTGTATTAGAATGTTCATAGCAGCCTTCTTCATGGACAACAGGCGCTCATCAGCAGGACTGGGGATCAGCCAACAGCACAGAATACTATCCAGTGGTGTAGAGAAACAAAGCACACTGTATTTCGCTCAGAGCACTGACCTACAGTGTTCAAGCCCCCCACCCCACCCCCTCAATCCCCAAGCACATAACATAGCAAAACAAATGGAAAACAGAACAAATAACAACTAAAGAAAAGCCATACATATACACACAGCAGCGTGAGCGGACCTCAGCAAAATGTATGATGGATAACAGAAGGCAGACATATAGCAGAACCTGCAGGATGCGTCCCTGTGTACAGTTTAACAGGCACAACAAGCCTACTGTGGAAAACCACAGTGCTGACAGTCGTCAGGAGGGAAAGCGTGGGCAGTGTGCGCTGGGAGGAACTTTCTAAGATGGTGGATGCTGCGGCTGTTCTTAATCTCAGCATAGATGTTATTTAAACAGACTCCCATCTTTTCTCATTAAGAGATATAATTAGGATGTATGTGTTTTATCATATGTAAATTTTAACTAAAATAAAACCATCTACTAGCAGTAATTTTGACTGTAAGGACACTGAAGTATTTAGGAAAAAGGGTTCTTATATACAGTGTGTTTAAAAATGTATAAAAAAACCAGTTGATGGATGGTTGGAGGGACAGATAAATGATTAACTATATAATAAGGTAGGCATATTAAACTTAGCAGAATCTAGGGGGGCCTATATGGGCGCTCATGATAAAAATCCTCAACTTTCTTCGATGCTTGAAATTTCTCAGGAGGTTGAGAAAACAATATCAAGGCTTAGGTAAATGCCAGTGAATCAATAGCTCTAGCTATATCAAAGCACCAGGCCTTCCTCAAGGAGGGCGTACACTAAAAAAACTGTCAGGGACAGATGATTACCATGGAGTTCCTAAGTCAGGTCTACCTGGGCTTAAGGAACCACTCTTAAAGATGTTCCTCCTTGGGTCCTAAAGCAGTTAAGATATGAGGATTGCCACAGGGAGGCTTCCAGCCTCAAGAGAGATACAGCCTGTGCCAGGAGAGTACCATAACTTGAAACCTCTAGAGAGATACAGCCTGTGCCAGGAGAGTACCATAATTTGAAAGCACAAAGTCTGCACTTTGAAAGAGCATCCTTACCCATGGTGATAGATGCCTGTGTGAGCAGGCTGTCAACTCTGACATCTGCATGTAGAGGCATGGACATGCGCACCTGTACACCCTCATACATGCACACATACATGCATCTAACATACTCCCCCACACAAAATGAATGTGCAAAATACCAATTTTTAAAGACATGTTCTTTGTATGGGCCGAAGATGCCCAGATGCTAAACACCACACAGCAATGCAAACACTTAGTTTTGGCAAAAAAGAAAAACTTTTCAGTAGGATTCAGAAGCTCAATTTATAATTTCTTTGGAAATAGTATATATGTATGCTTTTACTTTTTGTTTGTTTAACTTTCCTGGCTCCTATTTTATATTTTGGCAAGTAAATACGGAAAAGAGTGGAGGAGAGAAAGAAAGAGGCAGGGGAGAGGTAAGGATTGGGAGACGGAGGCCGATTCTGCCATTCCATATACAGCATAAAGAATATAAATGAAAAAAAAAAAAGAATATAAATGAACCTTCATAAGAGACACATGAACCTTTGTCACAGATACATGTGGCTGCAAATGCAGTGCCACACAGAATGCATTCGCTTTTAACCATGCAGAGGTAGGTTATGTAAGCAACCTTCACCACAACTCACGTTAAAGACTTTGAACATGACTTAAAGACTCTGGCTAGGACCAGTCCGACCGGCCCTGAGTTGGTTTGAAATGACACAGCCAATGCCTGGGCTCTGTGAGCTTTTTTGTTTTGAGATTCTTTTTTTGTTTTTTTTTTTATGTGCATCAGTGTTTTGTCTGCATTTATGTACGTATGTGCCTCACGTGCATGTCTGGTGCCCTCAGAGCCAGAAAGAGGGAGTTAGATCATGAGCCACCATGTGGAGAGCTGGGAGTGAAACCTGGGTCCTCTGCAAAAGCAACCAGTGTTCTGAACCACCTACACACTTCTAAATTCCTAATTTACTGATTAACAAGATATGTACATGGTGCATAGATTCTGAGGACACGGTGCTGACCAATTTTGATGGAATTTGCACTATTGGAGTGGCTGACAATGAATGTGAGTGGCTGCGATGCTGGAAGCACATTAATGCTCTAAGTGAATGACAGATGATACGGCCTCCCAGGCAGTCCAGAGAGAAGGTGTGGAGGCTAGACCCTGGGGAGGGATTTAATCCTTGCTGCCCCAACACAGAAATCCTGAGGAAATGTCATGTCCAGGCTAACAACATTTCTCTGAACACTAAATCCAATACTCATGGAGTTCATGTACTGGGGCTGTTTTCTGGGAGGAAAATCCAGATGTTGGTTAACCTTAAGTAAACTGGAGTGTCCCTACCAGAGAACGCAGAGCTCTGATGATGTGGCCAAGCTGGGAGAAACATAAAGACCCTGCCAGCAGGGGATAGTACAACCACCACTGTGCAGCTGAAATGTGCACTTCCCTAATCTATGGTTTTGAAAATGTGGGTGAAATTCACTGTGAAGAACTGAGAGCCCCTGAAAGGCGGGAGTTTCTACTAAGATGATTATTATTTCAGATTTGCTTCCAGAATGTGCTAATTTGTTTTCCTTTTCATTTTAACCCACACAATGGCAAACATCTGCTGAAAATACCTGCTTTCTCCATCTAAAACCCATGCCAGCCAGCTGAACTAGATTCTCTTAACCAGGCCCTCCATTCAAGAGCAAATGGAATAATCTGGGTAGGCGCACCAAATCTAAACTTAAGCCCCAAGCCAGATTAGCCGGATATATCAATCTATGATAACATTTGTGCCAAGCCAGTGTTCCTCTTCCTGGTTCCCAGGGTCCCCTGGTGGTACCTAGCCTTTCCTGCCTGCACCCCTCTCAGCAGCCTGTTTGGTCTGATGCTAACTAGTATAGTAACTGCTCCTCCACAGTAAACCCTCTCTGCCACAAGCTCACTGCTTAGTGGTCTGCAGAGGCCAACTGGACACTTCTAACGAAGTGTCCAGGCACCCTCAGTACACTAAATGCACCTCATGGGTTCCTCAGTAAAGGCATCTCTTAAGACTGAATTATCAAAGCTGTGTTCACTCACTACACAAATGGATCTAGTGTAGAATCATAGCACTTAACAGAAATATTTTATAGAAAACAATGGAACATCAAAAAAGTTTGTCAACAGCTTGGTTGTGTGTATGTGTGTGTGTGTGTTTTGTTTGTGTTTGCTTTACTATATAACATTAAGAAAAAATAAATAGTTTTGTCCTTTAGAACCATGATATAACACATGCAGGCAAAACACCCATACAGTTAAAATAAATAAATAATTAAAATGTTAAATTGGACCTAGCACAACTTTTGATGTCCCAATTGAAAATGCAAATTTTAGATATTACTTTATGTAAATATTAAAGCAGACTGACCGTCAACCCTAGGCATTTTCTTAAAAGTTTTATATTTTGGATAACTCCATAAAACTATGCAAAATTCACCAACATAATAAACACAACTCAGAAGTTTCCACTATACTACACCCTGTGCTCCCCACCCCAAACTTCTTTATTCAGAACAGGGCCTTTGGGCAGGTTTGACAACCACTGGACCACTATGTTCTCAACTCTCATTCTATTTTTTTTTTTTTTTTTTTTGTCTTTTGTTTTTGGAAACAGGGTTTTCTCTGTGCAGCCTTGGCAGTTCTGGACTAGCTTTGTAGACCAGGCTGGCCTCAAATTCACAAAGATCTGCCTGCCTCTGCCTCCCCAAGTGCTGGGATTACTGGCACGCACCACCGAACCTGGCACATTTTACTTTTTTTGTTTGTTTGTTTAAGGTTTATTTATTTATTATATACACAGTGCTCTGCCTGCATGTACACCTGCAGGCCAGAAGAGGGCATCAATCACATTATAGATGGCTGTGAGCCACCATATGGTTGCTGGGAATTGAACTCAGGACCTATCTCCTGGAAGAGCTGTTAGTGCTCTTAACCTCTGAGTCATCTGTCCAGTCCTCATACTTTATTTTTGTTTATTATTTTTTTTTTCAAGATAGAGTTTCTCTGTGTAACCCTGGCTGTCCTGGATTCTCTTTGTAGACCAGGCTGGCCTTGGACTCACAGCGATCCACCTGCCTCTGCCTCCTGAGTGCTGGGATTAAAGGCATGTGCCACCACACCTGGCCCTTGTTTTTATTTTTATTATTATTGTTGTTGTTGTTGTTTTTCGAGACGGGGTTTCTCTGTGTAGCTTTGGCTGTCCTGTTGACCAGGCTGGCCTCGAACTCACAGTGATCCTCCTGCCTCTGCCTCCAGAGTGCTGGGTTTACAGGTGTGCTCCACCACACCCAGCTCATTTTACATTTTGGCACAGTATTTCACTAAGTTCCAGCATAGACTTGAAGCCACATTGTACCCTAGGCAGGACAAACCTTGAGATCTTCAGTCCTCTGCCGCCCACGCAGCTAGGATTGCAGGACTAGTACTGGGCCCAGCTTACACTAACCACTCTATGGGATTCTTAAAAGGAATGAAAATCAATTGAAATAACCTAGTCAAACCACGAAGGTACATACTTTGAGTGCCATTAGCTATTAATCCCAAGCATCAAAGACAATTGAGTCAATAATGGAAAAACCAATGAAGGAAATTTGATTCAAGGACTAATTCATAAGTGTCTCTTTCTTACATGAATAAAGTAGATTTGATAATAAGTATTGACCCAATTACAAGAGAACAGATCACTAGTAGAGACCATCTCATAGTCAATTGTAAAGCACGAACACATTCCCAATACAATTTATTTGCTATTATCCTTCCACTATTTAAATGAAGTTATTTGCTTTGCTTCTTCAAGTTTTGGCTGATTTCAAAAATAAATTTGTGTCACTAGAATTGGGTTGCACCTGGAAGCCCTGAAATCACTGTAGCATCACAATGTGACTGCTACACACACACACACAGACACACAGACACACAGACACACACACACACACACCAATGCTGTGTCATTCCTTTTTTCCCTTTTACTGAACTGAGAAAGCTTTCACAAATCAGGTTAAAGCCACTGAGATGGCTGAGAGTAAGATGTTTGCTGCTGATCCTGACAACAGAGTTCAATCTCTGGGACCCACATAGTGGAAGGAGAGAACTGCCTCTGAAAGTCGTCTTGTCACCTCCACGTGTGTACATGCATGCACACGTGCGCACACACACACACACACACACACACACACACACACACACACAGGCAGATACAGAGTAAATCTTTTAAAAATGACAGAGCCTCTTGTGACTAATAGAGCTCAAAGTCTGTAAGGATGCCATTACAAGAATATTTGTAAGGTATTTTCAGAAACACTAAAAGTTAATTATGCCAGTTTCCTTCATAAACAAAATCTCTCTCAACCTTTAAAATGCCACAGCAAAGCAAAGTGGACATTTCAAATCCAAATGAATGGTATTTTTTAAGTGCTTTCATCATTTGTTTAGTAAATAAACCAAAAATAGTACATTAAAATCTCTCTGAGGAGTCTGTTCCCCGGTTGTGAGCTGAAATCTACAGGATCGCATTTTTCACATGCATGGCACATTTACAAGCCACGGGAGTATGGAAAACATCAGTACGGGGCTCCAAAGTTTGCTGTGCTTTTAAACACAATCATTTTCCTTTTCAACAAGTCACTGTAGTCTCTTGCGTTTCAATAATAAATATTAAACATTGCTTTCCTGGTTTGGTTCAACTCTGAGAAAAGTGTTACAGTCAGTTGAGATCACTTTTTGTGTGACCTTTGAAAACAGAGACCACATGCTTAAGTTGTCTCCCACGGCTGGTGGCCCTTATTTTAACAAGGAGGGAAGGAAAAAACCCTAATGCCCAACAATCATGTTTAATATATCTGTAGGCTAGAATTCAGTTACTGTGGTCTTCAAAGAATTCTTTTATCAAGTTTTTGTTAAACTTTAAAGCAGCTTTAAAATCTGCAAGAGGCCAGACAGAACACACTGTAATCTGACACTAGGCTGAAGACTGACCAAGTTTAAGTAACCCAAGAGGAACTGTTTCCTGCTTTCAGTTAGAACAGTCCACAGTGACCTATAGTAACTCTGCTGAGGCGGGGTTACTAGCGGGCATTAGATGGGGCTGTCAGGAAGTTGGTGTCCGGGTTTTCTTTTTGTTTGTAAGAACAACCCTGCTCTCCCACTAATATTATAGAGACCAGAAAAACCAAAACAAGTGTTGGAAGGCCCACCCAGGCCAACTGTACTATGAAAAACAAACTGAAGTTTCTCCTGAACTTTGCTCTGCACCAAGTCAAATTTGCCCGGGGGAACATCTCTGGGAGGGCACACACATCCACCACGAAGTGGAATCAGGTGGTCTTGACCTTGGTTTATTTCAGCCTCACTTTACCTTGTCTGCTCCTGTAAGATGAGATGGGGCTCCACAAAGAACTTGACTCTCAATTTTAGCCGGTAAGGTGCCAGCCCATCCATCTGCTGGGAGATTCGGTTTCTCAGATTCAGCCATAAGCTTTCACCTTTGCTACCCGTGAACTGCAGTCCAAAATAATCAACTTCTATGATTCCCAATCGCCTGCACACCTAAAAACAAAAACGAAGGTTTCTTGGTTTGAGCAATGCAAAGGCTCCCTCTGAGTGAGGGACTGACACTTAACTTTTACAAAGTGCCACCTTGTCACAATCCCAGTGGTAGACTGGAAAAACAATGTTTTTAGGTACCAGCCAGGCCAAAATGTAGCCCTCCAAAGGCAGCTCGGCCTTGCCTTATGACCAACTGCAGAGGGAAAGGAGTCCCCTCAAAACAGACTACCCAAAAGGCTGAGAAAGAAGAACCCACAGGGTATTTTATTTCTGATTCCAATCGCTGGAATTCCCTCCACCAGCACCATCTGCACAGCTGATTTGGCAGCTTATTATCTGGACAGTTTTAACCATCTGGATTCCAAAAACACAAACACATTGAGGAAGCATGCCACAAGTGTCAGCTAAGCTTTAGCGGCTTTCCAAACAGCTTAGGTCTTCAGGTGCCGAAGACACAGTGTTTCAAGGGGGGGGGGGGGGTCAAACCTGTCTGCCATATCCATGGTGCACACACTGTTCAGAGCCTTAGACACTCTTAAGAAAACACACGAGTAAAGACCTCAAGCAGGAGACTGTCAGACCCGGTTCCTGGAAAATTTCCCAGGATACTCTGGATCCCCCAGCAAGCCAGGAGCGTCAGGTGAACAGCCCTTCTTAGAAGCGGCTGGAGACGTGGGCCCACCTGGTCAGCTAGGGAACCCAGGGGCCCGCAGTTGCTTGCAGCCACCTCATCCCGGGACGCGGGTGGCGCTGCCGGGCTTTGCAAGGACCCCACGGGCGGCATCACGCACACACCTGCGGCAGGTGTGACGGGCCACCTTCTTTAGATAAAGTGCCAGGTTAGGAGGCAGGGTGGCGGCTCCTGGCGGAGTCCGGGTCGCCAGGGGCCCCGGATCCTCCACCGTACGCGTCCTCTGCACCCCCACCCCACCCCCACGCCCGCGAGGAGGCTGGAGCCTGGCGTCCGGGGAGCTCTCCACCGGCCGTTGCTGCAACATCGCCCGGCTCCAGAGGCGCATCCCTGAGGCCCCGAGGCTTCCCGGAGACAAGCAGGGATCCCCTTTCCTTCCGATCGTTGCCCTCACCTGGTTGAGACAGTCCTCGCCGTTGGCTTTTGCCTCAACCTCCACCTCCATCAGCACCGCGTCCGGCCTCGTCACATAGCACAGCATGGCTGGGGCCGCCGCCACCACCGCCACGGCCACTTCTTCTCGGGTGTGAGCCGGGGCTGTCGCCTCACCGCAGTCGCTTCAAGTCGGCTTCGGGCTCCGCGAGGAAGGTGCAGCCGCGAGGCCGCTTGCCCTGCACCCCGCGCAGCCGCCGCTCGCGTCCCCGCCACCCCCGCGACAGCCCGCTCCTGGGTGTTCCACGGCCGCGCCGCTCGGACAGCCCGACTGCCTGCGCCGCGACAGGCACAGATCTTTTATAGAGGCCCCGCCCCCTCCGGCGCCTGACTCCGCCAATCACGGCATACCTGCCCCTCCTCCCCAGCTCCTCCAGCCAATATGCAGTCCCGATAGGTTTCAGCCCGCCTCTCAGCGCCGCCTGTAGCGCTGCGGGAGGTGGGAGTTTATGCTCTCCTTCCCCCCCCCCCCCATCCCGGGTACCTCCGCAGGCTCTGCCGCTGGGCGACGCTCCTCCCAGGCCGCTGTCGCCCGCGGTTCCGAGGGACAGACGCCTTTCTGTCCCGGTTCGAGAGGACTCTGATCACACGCTCCCGCGGATGCCACTGTTCTCAGGACTCCTGCCTGGGGTCACTCCAATAACCAGGTGGTTTGTGAAAGCAAAGAGGAAAGTGAGCAAACTGGAGCCTCAAGTTAAGGCTTTTACCATCGTCGCTTGTAAAAAGAACAATCTGAGTAGAAAAGTTTTTGCAGTTGACCAATAAGCCAATAACTTGACCTAAGCACCATTCTTACATTAAGGACTCCCAAGGGTTTCTATGCATGGGTTCTGCTAAATTGAAACACCTTACAAAGTGGGGCCTCCATTAGGTTACCCATGCTATCTTGCATTGAAATCACTCACTATACACCCAAAACGCTCCCTGTCCTTTCTCTGGGGCAGCCAGATGTTACTCAATCTTAAAGGTGTAAGGGGCTCACAAGAGATATCTCAACAGAAAAGATTAATAGTTAGAGGCATACAATCTTCATGTCTTTACCACCTGTTTCTCTTGGCCTATTAGGTTGTCTGCCTTTTCAGTTTATAAGATAAGCCAGAGGATGAGGGTTTCAGCCTTGGATCCTTGGAAAACTGTCTCTCTGAAGCTCGGTGTCCTCACAGTAGAGTGGAGACTAGATATTTGTTGGACCTTACCCCAACATCGCTGTGACGCAATCTAGCCATCCCAGCCTGACAATGACTGTATCTTTGTCCTGGTGGTCAGTTTGTTTGCTGTGTACTTAAGACAAAGCCTTTCCTCAAAGCTCAAGCTGCAGGCTCATCGCATACTTGGGCTCAGTGATAAGATGGGCAAAGTATCAGGGAAGAAGGGGTGGGTCTTACTTAGCACAGCCTTTGCAGAGAGAGCTGTGCAGACGCCGGACTTCGGGTTTCAGCTGAGCCGGTGCATGCTTGCATCCACTCCTGGCAGCAGATCTGGGAAATGTATCTGAGAGATAACATTTTAGATTATCGTTATCTAACCTGTGATCATCACTGGAAATTTCAGCACAAGGAGAGGAGGCAAAATGGAAGTTGGATGTGTGTGTATGTGTGTGTGTGTGTGTGTGTGTGTGTGTGTGTGTGTGTTTTGAAAGGCCAAGACCAGAGCTAATTAAACAAAGAGGAATTTACCAGACAGATTTGGGGAATTCCTAGACACTGAGGGAACCAGGAATGGAAACAAGTAGAAAGGAGCTGAAGAAGAACAAAACAAACAAAAACAAGACAAGAAAATAAAACAAAAACATTTCTATTTTTGTGGAGCAACTATCTCCAAAACAATCATACTTTGGGTTTGGCAGGGATTTTTTAAATGGCTTTTTCATAGAAATTATTATATATTTATGTTTTTAATGTGAGCAAATAATTTTTAGAAGTGTAGGAAATGTCTGTCAGGTTTTTTTTTAATTAAGAAAAATTTAACGACCATCATGTATTTATTGACTGATTGACACAGGCATGTTTAATCCATATCCATTGAGTTTCTTCTATGGGATTCTCAGTAAAGATCTAATCATTTTAAAGCCAGGTATCTCCAGATAAGGGCCGGTGAAAGGCTCTGTGGGTAAAGGTACCTGCCACCAAGCCTGATGACCTGAATTTGATCGCATGACTCACATATTGGAAGGAGAGAACCAACTCCTACATGTTGTCCTCTGACCTCTACACATTTCACATATGAGCACAAAGCTATAGCAGTTTAAAAAAAAATCACCAGATACAATGGAAGAAAAGAAGTGGTTTTTAACAAAACAAAGGTAAAGGGCTGGGATTGCAGCTCAATTGATAAGAGTCCTAGCCTACTATCTACAAAGCCTGGGGCTTAATCTGCAGCACCACCAACTGGTTCCCAGCACCACCAACTGATTCCCAGCACCACCAACTGATTCCCAGCACCACCAACTGATCCCCAGCACCACCAACTGATTCCCAGCACCACCAACTGATTCCCAGCACCACCAACTGATTCCCAGCACCACCAACTGGTCCCCAGGACCACCAACTGATTCCCAGCACCACCAACTGATTCCCAGCACCACCAACTGGTCCCCAGAACCACCAATGGTTGGTGATGGCAACAATGTACCACCAGCTGTGCATGACAGCAATATTGTGCCACAACTGTGTGTGATGGCAACAGTGTGCCACCAGGCCAGCAATCCCAGCAGTACTTGGGGGTAGAGGTAGAAGAATCATTGTAGGTTAAGTAGGGAGTTTGAGGAAGCTTTGGCTAGAGACTATACCTCAAAAATAAAGAAACGAACAAACAACAGCGAGCTGGGTGTTGTAGCACACATGCACACATGTCTGGAATCTCAGCACTTGGGAGGCTGAGGTAAGTAGATCATGAGTTTTGAGGGCAGCCTAGGCTACACAGTGGGACTCTGTCAAAAGAGAGAAAGACAGAAAGAAAGAAAGAAAGAAAGAAAGAAGAAAGAAAGAAAAGGAAAGGAAAGGAAAGGAAAGGAAAGAAAGTGCATAAAATGTGTGCTGTTGACCCATGAGGCTCTAAGTTCAGATCCTTAGCACTCACATGAAAAGCAGGGCATGGTGGCATGTTCTTGTAAACCCAATGTTGGGAGAAGTAAAGAGGATCCCAGGGCCTTGCTAGCCAGATAGCCTAGCCAATCTGTGAGCTCTATGTTCAGTAAGGAACTCTGCTTATCAAAAAATAAAAATGTTAAAAAGGTGAAGAGTGGTGTCGATACCTAATGTCAATCCCTGGATCTCACATGCATGTGAATGAACACAGAGAAAATTAACCAGCAAACAACCACCACCACCACCACCACCACCATCACCACCACCACCATCACCACCACCATCACCACCACCACCACCACCACCACCACCACCATCACCAAAAGAAAACAACACACACACACACACACACACACACACAAAGAAAAAAAAAAAAAAAAAGGTAAAAAAAAAAAAAAAACCAGGAAGCATGGTAAGGGAAAGAAATCCTGATGCCTGGAAAGAAAAGAATCCAGGCTTCTGGTGTTAGGAGGAAGAGAAGGCCTCATTGCTCTCTCTTCCCTCCTGCCATTTCTTCCTTGTGATAAGACAGAAACTGGGTAAGAAATGGGAAAGCCGAGTGAGAAAGTACATTATGTTTAAAAGACTTGGTTAGGGAATAGAAAACCCACAGTAGAATTGCTTCCTAGAAGATCCCACCATCTGCTGATGCTACAGAGCGTCTGGAGCCAGTTTCGAGCCCTAGCTGAATCTAGCTCCAAAATAAGAGATTCTGAATATCCGGGCCTGGAGGTGGGAAACGAGTCAGACTGAGTCGTGACTGAAGCCAGGGAGACACACCGTGCTCTTGTCCTCTGCTTTTCTTTGCCCTCAAGTAAGGAGTGATGGCTCCTGCCCATAATTCCTAGCACCCAGGAGCCTGAGGGAGGGAGACTGCCATAAATTTGAGGCCAATATGGACTATAAATTGAGTTCTGTCCAGCCAAGGCTGCAGAGTGAGACCCTGTCCCCCCAAAACCAAAAGAATAAAGTTTTTCATTTAGCTAGCACAGAGACACAGTGCCTATACAAATGTAGATTATTAAAAATAAAAACTTGTATCAATGTGGCAGAGTTGATTAATTCACCTCAGTTCTGGCTGCTCCAATAGACCCAAGCGTAGGTTTTTCCTTTCTGTCTGATATGCTAGGCTGCAAGACTAATACATATAAATTGTAGCACAATGCTTATCTCCAGACAGATTCTCCTGGCTGAGCATGTGGTCTGCTCAACGTGGCTAGGTACTTATTTTTGCTCATTATTCTCTCTCTCATCATTGCATGCAGGGCTGCAGAAGCCCTGCGCTGGACCACAGGAGAGGGGCCCTTGGGGGGAGAAGTGGTCCCATCACCTGCCACACCCTCCTCTTCCTCTCCACATTTATTGGTAAGAGCATTGAAGAAAGAACAGTCAGCTACTGCCTGAGAAGCTGTCCTTTCACTTTCACACATTATTCAACCTAATTATTCACATAAGTAACGCTTCATCAGGCATAAGTGTGTTAGAACAAGTTGAGTGAGCTGAAATCTCTAATTTGAAATATTAGCCTCATGAAATTCAGCAGTTTAATTTGATCCCTGCCTACCATCAAAGCACAATATCTTGTTTCCTGAACTGGCTGGTTAAAAGGGGAAAGGGATAGGGGGGGGGGGGGAAATCCCTGTATTAAATAAAAACTTCAAGATCTGAAGTGGCATTGTCTTAATTGGATAGCTGTTTAAATGATTTTCTTTCTTCTTTCTAGTTACTAGGATAGTTGCTTTTCATGACGGATTACTTGAAAAGAGAACAGCATGAAGACAAAAATGAAATGGTTGTCATTTTATCAGGACTTTCTGCATAGAACTGATGCATTGATATTTCAGTCTGCATACAATATGCCTTAATTAGTCACTGTGGGGCCAGTGTAAGTAAGGGGCTTGCTGCCAGGCCTGAGTAACTTGAGCTCAATTCCTGGGACCTACATGGGTGGAGAGAGAGAACTGACTACTGCAAGTTGTCCTCAGACCTCCACATGTGCGATGTGGCACATGTGATCCCTGCCCCCCCAACACACACACACACACACAGAGAGAGAGAGAGAGAGAGAGAGAGAGAGAGAGAGAGAGAGAGAGAGAGAGAGAGAATAAAAAGTAAATGTTGGTTGTGATACAAACAAGTGATACAGAGAACCTTGTAAAATGAAAACATATCAAGATATTGAAATGAACTTGAGGTGTTGAGGTGCAAATCTAAATGTGATTTTATAAATATTAGAAAAATCATAACCAGAAAGAACACACACACCAGCTATTGTGGTTTCTCGATTCTTTGTTGTTATTATTATTGTTGTTGTTATTATTATTATTATTAATTTTTAAGTGTGTGTGTAATCACATGATTGCAAGTGCTCTCAGAGGCCAGAAAAGGCCACCAGGAGCTCTGGGTCTGCAGTTATATGTGGTTGTGAGCCGCCTTATATGGGTGCCGGAAACTGAAGTGCGGTCCTCTGCAAAAGTAATACATGCTCTTCATAGCTAAGCCAACTTGCTAGCCCCCTCCCCTCCCTTTCAATCAAATACTAACTTCTCTTCTATTGGGCCCTCTGACAATTAAAATGCCCTGATAGGCCTCATCTGTGATCTCTTGTTTGGAATGTGTCATTCAGCTGAGGGATGCTTATAGCTTTGAGATACTGTTCAACTTCCACATTTTGTTAAGCAACACTACTTTAGCACTTAGCCCATTTTGTGTAACTATCACAGACGCTTCAAGGCTGGGTAGCTTAGAAAGCGTAGAGGTCTGTTTGGCCTACGCTTCTGGTGGTTAGATGGTCTAAAGTACATTTGTCGGTATCCTGATGAGGCCTCTCTGGCTGCACAGAAGGCAGAGAAGTGGAAAGAAAAAAAAAAAAAAAACGAGAAGGGGCCATTTGTGCAAGAATATGACTTATAATTGAGCTGAACTCAATTTATAATAAGCCCTTCTCAAGGGAACAGATCCAATCTTACAAGACCTGCATTATCCCTCTGAAGATGGTGCTTCTAAGACAACCACCTTCCAGCCAGCTCTGCTGCTCTGGTTCTACAAGTGCAAACCACCCTGGAGGGGCAAGCTTTCATCACAGGAATCGTAGGAGGGCAAATCATAGTCAAACAAATAGCAGATACTGGCTGTGTTACATTTGGTTAGTCCTTTATCTTTGGTTAAAAAAAAAAAAAAAAAAGAGCCAAGTAGCTAATAGGTCTTTTATCTGCATAGAGTAAGTGAAGACCGGCTTCAGGGCACTGAAACCAGGCTGCCTTGAGCCTCCAAATTATTCTTCCTGCCTCTACCTCTCAAGGGCTGGAATTATAAGTGGGGGCTGCCAGGTCCAGCAATCTAGAGCATAATTCTAGAGTGAGGAGAAAAGCCCAACTAGCCAAACTCAGGAGTGTTGACCTTTTATTTCTCTTCTCAGATGATCTGGTTTTTCCATTTTGTTCAGGAAGGCAGAAAACTTGTACACATGTATACACAGTTTTTGTTTGTTTGTTTGTTTGTTTTTACCTTACTGCATTTCTTATCTAGTGGCAAGTTCAAATGTATATTATTGACTTTGGGAAAAAAACTATTAATAACTCATTAACTGAGTTAGATATATACAAGGAAGGCAAATAGAAGATCTGTTTATCTTGGAGCCTGATTTAGATGGAAGGTCTTGTAATACAAAGCTATAATTAGCTGAACTATAAAAGATTAGGACAAATACTCATGAAAACAAGACGACAGTTGGATTGCTATCAGTCTTCCTGTCATAAGGAAAAGATGCTTAGATCTATCACTGACAGATTGCTCAGGGCAGTTTTTAGATTTTAGGATCATGGTCTATATAAAATCAACAAGTCAACATTTCTGGGTAGTTTGAGAATAATAAAATCCTTCTCCCACTTTTCAGTCCCACATTAGACAACAAGAGGTCTTTTTCAGACTGTAGTTGTTTTTAACCAGCTTCAAATGTATTTTTCAAAAAGATCTCATCAAGCTGTGAATGTTTCCTTGAAAAACTGCAAGTCTAAAATGGTGCACATAGGCAAAATATAGAAAGAAAACTCGGGCAAGATACTGAGAAAATGGACTGTGGTAAGATGATGGTTTCCCTTTAAATTGCTCACATGTCTTGTGGGCCCTGCTTGTCAGCTCTCTTAAGGGACATTCAGTTCTCTTCAGGGACAATTCTTACTGGAGGATGACTGACAGAATTTGCCATTCCAAATGACATATTATGAGATCAATTAGATCACCCTATAAAAATGTAAAATTATATTTTCCCATTAGAATTTCTGTATATGTCATTAAAATTAAAACATGCATTATCAGTATTTAAAGGAACTAAGTATTTGCCTTATATCTCTGTGCAATGTTAACAAAATAACCTCAAATTGTAACATTAAAATGCTGGCTTTTAGTGTTTACTTCTGTTCTTTGGTTTTTAAATTTTGTATAAGTTTATGTATACCTGTGTGTACATATATACCTATGAGTGAGTGAAACTGTGTGTGTGTGTGTGTGTGTGTGTGTGTGTGTGTGTGTGCGCACGCGTGTGTGTGTGCCTACAAATGTGTATGGGTGCATGTGGAAGCCAGAGATCACCCTCAGGCATCATTCCTCAGACACAGCCCACATTTTATTTTGTGAGTCCCTCTTCTTTACCTGGAGCTTGCCAATTTGACTAGGCTGGCTGGCCACCGAGCCCTGGGAACCCAGGACTGTTTTCCACTGCTGAAGGGACAAGGGCTTGTCATAATTTTTGGCTTTTGTTATGTGGGTGCTGGGGATCAAACTCAGGCCTCCATGTTTGTTCAGCAAGCACTTTATTCTCCAAGCCATCCCCTAGAACCGTAATTTTGCATATCTACGACAGTGTTTCATTGTGTTGCTCTGGCTGGTCTGAACTCACTATGTAAATCAGGCTGTCCTTGAATGCAGGGCAGTTTTCTAGCTTCTTCTACAAAGTGCTGGGATTACAGGTATGTGCCGTCACATCTACATGTGTTTCCTAGTTTTATGTCAACTTGATACGAGCATATAGGGTATTTTCTTTATTACTGATTTATGGATGGAGGGCCCAGCCCATTGTGAGTGGCACCACCCCTGGTCTGGTGGTCCTGAGTTTTATAAGAAAGCAAACCATGAGGAGCAAGGTAGTAAGTAGCACCCCTCTATACCTCTGCAACAGCTCCTGCCTCCAGGTTCCTGCCCTGTGTGAGTTGCTGTCCTGACTTCCTTCGGTGACATGGAAGTGTAAGCTTTTGGTCATGGTGTTTCATCACGACAATAGAAATTTTAATCAAGACACTGACATAATGATGATGATGATGATGACGATGATGATGATTGTTGTTTTTATTATTTATGTTGCTTAGGACTGGACCCAAGGCATCACACGTTTTCAAGAGTTCTATCACTGAACTAAATCCCAAGCCTCTACTACTTAGTTTTTAAATCAACATAGAAAATAACAGCACAAAGAAGTATGCAGTCTCACATTGATAATCTCAACTATGAACATTTAAGCACATTAATTTTACTTTTTCTTTTCTGAAATATTTAAATTTTAGGCATGAAGCCACCTTTAACCCTAAATTCTTCCAGGGTAGTAAGTATCAACTTATAAAGCTAAAAGCAAGATATTTTCTATAGAATCCTAAATAATTATAATAACCAGGAAATTAGCATTGATTTAATATTTATTCATATTTCATTTATTCACTTGCTACCAAATGGTTCCACTAATGTCTTCTATTGCAAAAGGAAAAAAGAAACCAACCTCCCTATTGAATGTTGCATTCAGGGTTCTTTATCCTCCTTTAATCTGGGACAGTTCATCTGGTCTTTGTTTTTTGTGGCCTTGGCATTTGAAGAGTTCAGACCTGTAGAATGTCTCTGAATTAGAGAGTCATCACTTTAAGCAAAGATAGACACCACAATGTAACATGTGCTTTCAAATAAAAATAAGTAAATAAATAAATAAATAAAAGCAAACAGGCTAGTTAAAAGAGAGGCAAAGCTACTCCCGTGGGAGTTACCTACTGTTAACGCTTTTCTAGGTAGGCACCGTGTCAAAGTGCCTTCTAAATATGCATGCTCTTACCCACACACAGGAGAAGCTTTTAGCCTTGCTTTGAGAAGCTCCCGTTTGTAGCTTGCACAATGGGAAAGGTGGACATTTCTAACTGGTCAAAGCTCTGAAAATAAGTAACTGGTGAAGGTGAGCCCTGAATGGGACACCTAGCTTGCTCCCTCTAAACCTCACAGAGTATTGCAAAGGAGGAAGCGGAATGAGTTTAAGAGCTGGGGGATGGGGGAGAGAGAGCTGGCATGCTGTCTCCTGAATATTACACCGCTGTTAACACTCATGCACACACAGCAGCAGTGGCTACCTGCCGAAGACTGAGCCCGGCAACAGTCTATCCTAGATAAGGATAGGACCCACGCAAGCCCCGAGCCTTCTTGAGAAGCCATAGGCAGTTCATGGTTATTGAGTTAAGGGAAGCCATATTCCTCAGTGGTGTGGCCACTGGTAAATTGCCCTTGTTCAAGTAAACCTCCTCCCCAAACCCCTGCTAAAGCAAACAATACCAATTAAACACAGCTCCAGAGGGATCAGGGTGGGGGGAAGAGGGGAAGACATTTAAAGTAGGAGGGAGATAGATGAAAAGAAGGCAACAGGAGGGGGAGGAGGTAACATCAAATAATGGGGGGAATAGAGTATATTATGTACGCATGGGATTGTAAAAGAACAAATACATATTTTAAAAAGAGGTATTTTTTTTAAAGGTTCTTCCTAACTCCTTTGCTGTTCTCTGGGCATAGGAAATCAGTGGTCATACACGTGACTTGGCGTTGTGTTCTAAGGGTACATAGAAAGGGGCACTGGTGCCTTTAGTTGCTGTGCCACCTGTCCCTTCCCCTTACACTCCAGTGATATGGATACAAAGTCAGTTTTCTGGGGCTGCCTTTTCCCCTCTGGCTGCACCCTCATTTTTGTTACAAGCATTTCAGAGCTGCAGAAGCCCTCAGTGTGTGCTGGATCAAAGCAGGGAGTCTACTCTTTGCTAGTCCCTTCTTCATTCCCTAGGGCCCTTCAATGCCTCTGTTTCAGTCACAGCTTTTTAAACTACCAGCTGTGGCCACACAGAAGGGCTCATAACTGAATATGGGAGCTGGGAAAATATTTATGAATACACAGCACCCCCAAATTAATTCAAACGCAGGTGCACCGTGAATCCAAGGGATATCCGGGAGTGCATTTCTAGTTTTTCTGTATTAGTGGATTTTCTGTTGCTGTCCTAAAACATGTCCAAAGCAATTTCTGGAAGAAAGGGTTTACTTCGGTGGTCAGCTCCAGAGAGATGTGTCTCTCATGGCCAGGGAGTTGTGGCTGGGCTCAGTGGCTGGAGCAGGATGCTCAGCGCTCCATGTGTAAATGCAAGTGTGAGGGAGCAAGGATAGGTTGACAGCTCTCAAAGTCTGTCCCCAGAGACACCTTGGAAACCTCCCCAAGCAGCTCCACAAATGGGGGACATTTTTCACTGAGACAGCTATGGTCGCCTTCATTGCAACTGATTCTGAACGTACAACACATGCGCATTGCATGCCTCACGCCGACACACCACACAGTGCTAGTGTGCCTGGCCGTCTGGACGCAGATTCCAGACTTATTTATTATCAATTACAATATCTTTACTGTCCATGGAAAATTTTTTTCTGCTCTTATAGAAACATAATGCTTTCATTAAGGAAAGCAAAGAATTTTCATATCTTCTCACTGTCATGTAAATATCAAATTAGTATCTTTTTTTTGATCCATTTGTGTTACAATGTTTGATTTTTCAAATTTTCTGTTTGACTTGGCTTTCTGGATGACTTGACTTTCATTAAAAAACTGAAATGATTAGATGAATTTTGGTTGGGGATTAAAACAGAATTCCAACAAATTCTGAAATGGCCTTATACGTATTGTACTCTATTTGTGTGAAGTGCTGTTCTCAGCATTGATGTTTATAAAACCAAAATATCCGACAGCTCTGCACCATTGAATATGCTTTATGTCTTAGAATATCAAATATTCAGCCAAGATTTAGTTCTTTATTTAAAAATAAACAGGCATAACCACTCATTAGCATGCAGATTTGTATTCATTGTAAATAAGCAATAAAATTATATGTATACCAAAGAATTATTCTAAAAAGAATTTATTTACAATTTATTATCAGTAAATGCTTTATTTGTATAGCCTTACCCAGGCTGTATAAAATGTTCCTGAGCAGCAAGGGATCTTGAGATGACCCAAGTCTGACAATCCAAGTTTAATCCCTTGAACCAACACATGGAAGGAGAGAACACACACCTTCACTTGGGCACATGCTCTTTCTCTCTCCTTATCCCCCTCAAATAAATAAATAAATGTTAAAGTAAATAATTTAGAAGATGGGAGCTGGGGAGGTGGCTCATTGGCTAAGAGCACTTGCTATGCTGAGTTCAGATTCTCCAACACCCATGTAAAAGGCCAGGTGTGATCATGGATGTTTCTAACCCCAGCACTAGGAAGCAGACAGGTGAACCTCCCAGAAGCTCCCTGGCCAACCACCCTAGCCATAATGCTGCATTCCCAGCTCAGTTGAGAGAGCAT
>NC_067139.1:28240076-28250076 GCF_903995435.1 Acomys russatus | reverse complement strand
AAACTATACGGTGATAATTGTTTAGTCCCAGAGATGGAGAAGACAGACCAGAGATAACCCCTCTTCTGTCTCTTCCCTTCTAGCTTCTCTCGTGCCTTCCCAGGACACGGGTATGGAATGAACGTTCTCCAGTGCACATCGCTCCCTCAGCTCAGCAGGACTCCTCCGTGGCAGCATCCTGAGAGCTGTATCCCCTGCATAGAGTCTGAAGGGAACAGAAGGCTGTGAGGGCAGTGTCTTGGCTAGTGTTCTGTTGCAGTGATGAAATAAGCCCAGGCCAAGGCAACTTTTAAAGCAATCCTGTACAATAAAAGATCTTCCGGAGGAATCCCATCCCTGATCTTGAGCTGTACTATAGAGAAACAGTAATAAAAACAGCACAGTACTGACATAGAAATGAGTGAGTTGGCCAATGGAATTGAATCAAAGACCCAGAAAGAAACCCAGAGACCTATGGACACTCAATTTTTTACAAAGAAGCCAAAACCGTACAATGGAAAGAAGAAAGTATCTTCAACAAATAGTGCTGGTCTAACTAGATGTCTACATGTAGAAAAACGCAAATTTATTTATCACCCTGCACAAAACTCGAGTCCGAGTGGATTAAAGACCTCAACATAAACAAGACACACTAAATCTGTTAGAAGAAAACGTGGGGAAGAGCCTTGAGCTCATTGGCACAGGAGACAACTTCCTGAACAAAACACCAACAGCTCAGCCCCTAAGATCAACAATTAGTAACTGGGACCTCATGAAATTAAAAGAAAGTATTTAATGAGGGCTTGCTTACAGCTTCAGAGAGTTGGTCCATGACCATCATGGCAGGAGCATGACGGCAGCAGGCAGGGAGGCAGGCATGGCACTGGAACAGTAGCTGAAAGCTTACAGGGCCTTTCCGTCCGACCATCTTATGCTAAGTGGGACTTAACTTATTCTGAAGGAATTTGCTTGTCCAAAGAAAATATGTAAAACACAGGTGAGTTAGAAAGCTCCAGAAAAAAAAAGAAAAGACCTTTCCATGTGAGCAAAAACAGCTAATGTGAATAATAAAATGTCCATCAATCTAGAATCACTAATATTATCAGACCTCTGTCTTGGCTTGGCTAAGATCCTGTCCAAGACGTCTGGTAACTTCTGGTTGGGTGCAACATAGATGTAAAAGACTTACCCATTAGGGCAAGCGGATAAAGTGCTTCCCACACAAGCATGAGAACCGAATTCAGTTCCCCAGAACCCATGCAAAGCTGGGTGCTGTCGGGAGTGCTGTAGTGCCTATCTGTAATCTCCTACTGCAAGCTGGAGGCAGAGATGGGAGATTCCCAGAAGCTTTTGGGCCAGCCAGCATAAGCAGCTACAAACAGGAAGAGAATCCCTGTCTCAAAAAATGGCGGAAAATAAGGATTGACTCCTGAGGTTGCTGCACACACACACACACACACACACACACACACACACACACGTGCGCGCCAGCTGTATAGGCTTTGCTCATGCAGGAAATTTATTTTTTTTAATTCTGGCTGCATCACTTGCAAGCTGTATGACTGCAGGTAGTTTAACTACCTCCTCTAAGCTTTTGTTTTTCTCATTGTTGGACGATAGTGAGGTAGGAATAGCAAACCTTGGGTGACATGGAGAATATAGAGTGTCCAGCATATAAACACGCAAGGAAGGCTATAACAGAAATTATAATTGTTGGAGGACAGGCTGTGTTTAAAGCCACCGTGAAGGGGTTGATAAGATAAAAGCATGCTGTCAGTATTGCAGTGTAAGACAGCTATGACTCTGCCGTCTTTTCACACCTCCAAAAGCTCTCTGCCTTTGGAAAAGGTGGGAATTTTTTTTGACAGGGCAAGATTATGCTAAAATCACCTCCTCTGTCACAGTCTGAGGTCTCTGATTCATCACTTAGCTTGCTGGGTTTGTTAGCTGTTTTCCTTTTGTCAGTTGCTCTGAGCTTGGCTCTGCCCAGTTACTTGCAATCTACTGACACAGTCTATTGCAGGAGCAAATTAAAAAGAAAAAACAAAACAACAACAACAACAACAAAAAAAACCACAAATATGCAAAAACATGGAGAAGTTTAATTGGTAAAATTTAATCAGCTAACTTTTGAAAACAATCAAAAATTAAATTATAAAAAAAATAATAAAGATTCATCCCCCAAAATCTAAAACCAAGTACCATCCTATATAAAAAAAAATGCTCTAACCATTTTTTTTATTAAAATCAGGACCTAGACTTGTAAATTGGCATTAACATTATTTAATGTTGCAAATTTAAGCAAATAAAATGAGAATAGGAAATGGGATAACTGACAAAAACATTGAATTAGAGAATCTAAAATACCCTTTTACCAAAAGGAAGTATTAAATTCAATAAGGAAATGAGGTAAGAATGCTAGGTTAAGGAAGTATTTACAAAAGACAATAATTTTCTATCCTATCCTAGAAATCTAAAATGAACATAAAAAATTATTTCATTCACAATGATGATAGGAACCATGCAGACTTGGGAAAAATTTTAAGAAGTGAAGAATTTAGAATTATAAACATATGGGGCTTGTTCAAAATAACAGTCTCTTCCAAGTTGGAAGAAAAGAATAAGAAAAAAAGTCAAAAGTTGTAAAAAGGCAAATTTAAATCACCAACAGGATGATTAAACTTATGGACAGTAGAGAAAATACAAATTAAAATAAGAATTAGATTTCATTTTATATCCTACAATATAGCAAATATTTTTTTAAATGTGTGTAAAGCTTATTACTGGCAAAAACACCAACAGAAAGGAGAATTATTTCATCTTTGGGAAAGCAATCTAATCACATCCATTTTACTTCTCTCTCTCTCTCTCTCTCTCTCTCTCTCTCACTCACTCACTCACACACACACACACACACACACACACACACAAGCGCGTGTGCGCGTGCGCATGCGCGTGAACAAGATGGACAGTGACATTACTATATATTAGTAACATTAAGCCAGGTCCTAACAAGAGTCATAAGATTTTTCTTAAGCTTAAAAAGATGTCCAAGAAGCAAAGGTTGTCATTGTTTTCAGATAATAGAATTATATGTTTATTCGGGAGGTCATAAGCCCTACTGTTGTTTAGGCAAATTAACTTGGCACTGAACCAGTCTAAGTACTGGTGTTTACATCATAGACAAGCATTCTTCACAGCCTGAACCAGAGAGGCTTCTCTTTGCAGTCAATGGCAGTGAATGCAGAGACTCGTGACTGCTCAAGACACAGAATAAATAAGATCTGAGCACTCAGCCCTAAATGGGACATTTCTATAAACCCTTCTAGAGCTCAGGAGACATTGTGGAAGAGGTGGCAACAAGACTGTAAGAGGCAAGTGACACAGAAAAGGGCCCCAAGATACTGTCTTCAGGGCATGACACAGCCATGGCAAACATGATCTCAAAACAGTTACAGTTGCCTTCTGAGAGACTAGATGTGTCAGGATGGGCCTCATAGGGCCTTAATCCTCCCGCTGAACTACCGGCAGCTGATGGGTTCTGGGGGAGGGATAGTCATTGCCACAGTTGTGCTTCGGATGGTGTGCCCACGGGGCTCCAGTGGATAGTCCCAAGCTTGTGGTCACACAGAGGTCCTGGTTTTTAAAAAAGGAGGGGGGAGGGTTTATAAAGCAAAACAAGAAGACGTGAATGTGAGAAGGAAACTGGTATGGAAGAGGTGTGACAGAGGTAGGAAGGAGGTGAGAGTCACATTGAGAGTAAACGGAATGCAACAAACACACAGTGAAACTGTCACAAACCAAGTTTAGTTGCCTGGCGGTGATGGCGCACGCCTTTGATCCCAGCACTCAGGAGGCAGAGGTAGGAGGGTCTCTGTGAGTTCAAGACCAGCCTAGTCTACATAGCTAGTTCCAGGACAGCCAAGACTCCACAAAAGCAAAAACAAAACAAAAAATAAAAACAAGTTTAATTGATGAAAACAGAAAAAAAATAGCAAAATTGTAAGAATTTGTGTTTAACAAGTTTGTTTAATACACATATGTGCGCCCAATCATTTCTAAATATGTAAGATGAACAATTTTGTAGTTGCCTGTGTTTAATAACACCAAAAATATTAGATACCAGGAAGTAGCCTACTAAGAAGTATGTAAGACATTTACAGAGAAAACTAACCCACACAAATAGAGACAGATTAGTGTGTGTGTGTGTGTGTGTGTACACCCACGTGCGTGTGCCCGCATTTGTGTGTAGAGGTCAAAGGAGAACTTGCAGAAGTAGGTTCTTCTTTTCCACCATGTGTGCCCTAAGGATCAAACTCAGGTCCTCAGGCTTGTCAGTAGGTGGTTTTACCCACTGACTCATCTTGCTGGCCACATCAACGCATGGATTTAACTAGTCATCCCCGCCTGCAAATGGTAAATGAAAAGTCCAAACTGACTAGAAGGACCTCTCAGAGAGTTGGGGATCAGGATGTTTAATGACAAGAATCTCTGAAGATCATTGTATCTTCTCACAAGTCTTCTCAGAAAGTTCAACAAATAAGTAAGTAAATAAGCTAAACCAAAGAATCAGGAGAGGACAATTGAATCCAAGAGGACAACTGGACAGTGAGTGAGTCACTCAAAGCTAGTGAGGACCAATCAGCTCTAGTTATCATCCCAAACATGGGCTGAGGTTATAGCTGCAGTGTATAGTGTTTGAATGCAGTGCCTGGGATCAATCCCCATCACAAAAGATGAACAAACCAACCAGTCAGTCACTTTTCCAGTGGGAAGAAAGTACTTCTCCCCTAAGGAGGAATTGGGCAAAAGGCCAGGAAGTCAAGAAAGCCCCAACCTGGCCTTTCCCTCAATAGTCAAAAATAGCATCCTCCTCCTTCATGTCTGGTGGTGTGAAAACAGCATTGTGTTCAGTCTATTAGATTTCAAGACTAGCCACAAATAACAGAGCAGCCTCCAAATCAACTGCTTCTCTCATCAGTGTAGCAAGACTCTTGGCAACTTTCTTATTATCTCAGTTCTCCAAGCTATTTATATACTGGCATCGGAAAACATATTATTTGCAGAAATGCCTCTGGATCTTATGTCATTTATACAGAGACAGAAGATGTTTTCAAAGAACCATATTTTTGTAGTATTTTTTGCAACAAAGATGGTGTAAGCAATGATCTGCCAGGTTGTGTGGGTGTAAAAACAGTCTCCATGGACTATTCCCCAATTCTTCTTTGGCTGTTTAAAATCTATTCAAGTATCTCCGTCTGCCCATACTTCGATTTTTGTTATCTTTCTCATGATCGATTTGCAAACTTAAAGCACATAACAGAGTCCCTGGGGTCCCTTTCTGAATCTTGTCCTCTTCCTGTGGATTTTATTGGAGTGGGGCCAGTATCAGTGCACTTCAGAAGGCTTGTGTTATAATCACAGGGATAATGTGGGTTTCTCGTTTCATTTCCATGAGCTCCTCATTAGCTTGTATTCTCTCCTGATGCCAAGACAGGATTAGTCAGGATTCTCGGAAGGAGATGCCAGTGAAGGGCGGACGGAGGGAGGGAGCCCAAGGTGGCAAGAAGAGCTGGAAAGGAGGAAGGGAAAGCAGCAAAGGAAGCCAGATCCTTCTCAGCAGCAGAGTTGCAAGGTGAGCCAGTCATTTGCCATAGAAGTCTCCTAACTTGTGGGTGCAGGTCTGCAGGAGCAGCCCTGTGACATCCTTGACACCCCATCATCAGCCAAGGAAGCCAATGGGAAGCGGGAGACTCAGAACTGTCACGTGGTCCCTGCTGTGGGAGGACAGCTGGAGACAAGTAGCTCCCACTGTAGCTGCAGTGGGTTGTGAGTTTTGCAGTGTGTTTTGGTTGTTGCTGTCATTGTCATTGCTGTTGTTTTGAGACAGGCTGGCCTCCAACTTGCTATGTGGCTGAGGGTGACCCTGACTTCCTGCTTGCACCTCTCAAGCGCTGAGATTGTAAGCGTGGGCTACCATGCCTGGTTTTATACAGTGCTCAGGTTCAAAGTCACACCCTCGTGCATGCTAAGTAAATGTTCTACAAGGTGAGATAGACTCCCAGCTGATATTGTCTTCTTCTATAGCTCTGAGTCCTAAAGTAGCCCATCCACCCATACCAGAGGCAAAATAAAAACAGGGACCACTGGAGACGGCCACTGTGCCACTGCTTTCCTAAATTCATAGTGGGTTAAGAAATACATCCAGGGGCTGGGTGGGTCTACATGCCTATTTCATCATAACATACTTTTATTTACATGTGAGGTGAAATTCCACAATCCATTCCATGTATCTAACCTCTTTTTTTCTTTATTCTCTTAACTGGAAATTATTCACAAGGCATACATTAATGGCCATCTCTTCGCCAATGCTTTCCCAGAATTCTTTGGGCATGGCTTTCGCCATGGTGTCCCCCTAAACATTTTGTATCTTGAATATAGTTTTGGTTACATTTTGCGATAACTCTTAGGGTATTTGTGTCCTGGAGATCATGCCTGTTTCACTCTTTCCCTATGTCTCTAAGAAGTGAACACTGATGTCACGCCACAAAGACACTTGTTCTACAGCCAGGACTTGTAGGCGTTAGGTCGCTGTGTAATTCAAATGCTGGTTTCTGTACCATTTGTGGTTGCAATCCTTGTTCTGAGAATCTCCTGTCCTTGTGTAAGCACTGCTCCCTAAGTATCCCCTGAGATGCCAATAAGGCAGCTTACGGCCAGTCACTGAGCAGGGACGAGAATAGGGCTGGAGTTCCTGCCAGCCGGAGGGGAAGAGAAGTTAGAAGAAGTAGAAGATTCAGGCCCAGGAGAGGTCCAGAAGAGACCGTGAGAAAGAGCTCAGCAGAGAAAGCCGAGAAATGCAGGTATCTTTGGAATGTACGCCATGAGGAAGTTATGTTAGCATAGAAGGTTAAGAATCAAGTTGATGCTGCTCAGGATTGTGCTGTAAAGCTTTTTAAAATAACGTAATGGTGTCTCCGTTGTTTGTGTGATAGCCGGGTTAAGATAGAAACTGTGAAACAAACACAATTTTATAAAAATAACCATACCAAGGACTAATGCTCCAAATCATTGTGTTGAGGTTCAAGGCATGTGCTACCATGCCTGGCTTTATGTAGTGTGAGGATCAAACCCACAGCCTTGTGCATGTTCCCAGTACCTGAGGCTGTTAGAAGTCACCACAAACTGTGTGGTTTAAACAGTGTAATGAAAAGTTATTGCCGCCGGGCGTGGTGGCGCACGCCTTTAATCCCAGCACTCGGGAGGCAGAGGCAGGCGGATCGCTGTGAGTTCGAGGCCAGCCTGGTCTACAAAGTGAGTCCAGGATGGCCAAGGCTACACAGAGAAACCCTGTCTCGAAAAAACCAAAAAAAAAAAAAAAAAAAAAAAAAAGAAAAGTTATTGCCTTACCATCTTGAAGTCCAAAGTCCAAAGTTGGAGTGTCATAAAAAGTGATTTCTTTTGAGGATTATGAGGAAAAGCCCACTTTGTGATTTTTTTTTTTCATGCTTCTTGCAATTTCCTGGAATTTTCTCACTCCTTGAGTAAAAGATGCAGAAATGCATCAACCATTCTTTTCTTCTTCTTCTTCTCTTCTTCTTCTCTTCTTCTTCTTCTTCTTCTTCTTCTCTTCTTCTCTTCTTCTCTCTTCTTCTTCTTTCTTTCTTCTTCTTTTTCTTCTCTTCTCTTCTTCTCTTCTTTCTTCTTCTTCTTCTTCCTCCTCCTCCTCCTCCTCCTCCTCTTCCTCTTCCTCTTCCTTCCTCTTCATCCTTCTTCTTCTTCATCTTCTTCTTCTCCTCCACCCCCTCCTCCCTCTCCTCCTTCTCCTCCTCCTCCTCCTTGGTACAGTTTCATAATGTAGCCATGGCTGGCCTGGAACTCACTATGCAGACAGGCTGGCCTTGAAGTCAAATAGATCCACCTGCATTTGAGTGCAAAGTGCTGAGATTATAGGTCCAATATCCATCTGTATGCAGCATTCTCTCAATGTGTGTGCCTGTGTCCAAATGTCCACATATAATAGAGATGCAGTCATACTGGGTTACAGGCCACCCTTCTTCAGTATGACTTTGTCTCAACTTGATGTGCAAACCTATTATTTTTAAATCAAGTCAGACCCCATGGTATTAGGACTTAGGACTTTAATGTATGAGTTTGAGGGTGTGGAACATCATTTAACTGCTATAAGAAGAATAAACCCATATACTTTGTGTGATTTTATATCTTCACTATGCATTTCATAAGGAATAAAGCCCTGACCAACAATGAGACAGAAAGACAGAGAAAAAGAGAGAGAAGGAAAGGGAAGAAAAAGAGAAATAGAAAAGGAGAGACAGGATGGAAATTTTTCAAAAGGAATGAATGCTGACCAACAGTGAGGCAGAAAGACGGAGAAAGGAGGAAGAAAAAGGGAAAAGGAAGAGGAGGGAGAGGATGAGGGAGAGGAGGGGAAGGATGGGTGGAGAAAAGGAAGGAAATTGGCTCCAAAATAATGGTTCTAAATCAGGCATGTCCACACTTTTGACATTGCAATGTAACTTTCTCATCTACAAACATGATGGACCATGTTCATGGATATTGTGGGATGCATGGGACACAAGATGGACATGTTTGCTCTAATCTAATTCTCAGTGCAAAATCATTAACACGAAAACAGTGCTGCACAGCGTGAGGACTTGAATTTGATCCTCGGGATCTAGATAAAAAGAAGTAGGCAAGCATAGCAGCATGTGTGTGTGTTATCTGGGAACCAAGGAGACAGAGACAGGCAAGTCCCTGGAGCTTGCTGATCAGTAAGTAAATGTTTCCTCTGGTTCCACCATGCTGGAATTCAGAGACCACTGCAGCTGTGATTAGAAAGGGGGGCAGGCTACATCTCAGGGTGACAGCAGAGCTTAGTATTGTCTGTGTGGTGCTGATTGTGTAGGCATGCAGAATGCAAGAATCCTTGAATCATTGGCCCTTGCACCAGGGCTCTAGGAAAAGTTCAAAGAGGCCAGGCAATGTACAGAAAGGACAGATCCTCTGTCTGGATCTCTGGGGAAAGCTGTGCATGAAGCTATAAGGTAAAGTAAAGATCCCAGGATACTGGAAATGTCAGGAATGTGGGATACTGCTGAAACAAAGCTGTAGGCACAAGTGGTGCTGGCCCAAGAGGAGGCCACATACAGGAACAGGGATCTAGGAGCCTATAAAAGCATATTGGAACACACACAATGCCATGAGTTCCAGATTCTGGACATGGAACTATAGAATGTAATGTTGTCCTAATAGATTTCAGTCTTCCTTTGCTATATTTTTGCTCTGTACCCTTTGGCATGCGAGTGCTTGTTCTGTGAAATTCTACATTGGAAATATGTAAGGCTTTCTTCTTATTTTCTAAGCATCACAGCTAAAAGACCACCTTGAGTCTCTGGGAAAGCTTTGAACATCAGTTACTTGAATAATGTTGGGACTGTTATGACTACAGAGACTCTAGAAGTTAGGCCAAATGCATCTTTCATGATGTGATGACCAAGAGCCAGTTGGGGTTCACAGCTAGATGTTACGGCATAGATCTGAAGTATCCCACAGCTCACACCAGGTGGCACTGTTTGGGGAGACTATGGAGCTTGGCTGGCAAAGGTAGAACACTATACAAGAGACGGGCCTTGGTGGCATAGTCAGTTGTGCTTCTTGCCTGGCCCCTCTGCGTCCTGACCCATCAAGGAGCCTTCATCACATACAACAATGTCCTGAGCTCTGCCTCGATTTCTGAAGTGACAGTCTAAAACTGAGGCAAAAGGAATCTTTACTCTGCGAAGTTTCTTCTGTTAACATTCATCATGGGAACGAGAAAGTAACCAGTATTCCACATATCTATTCATTAATCTAGAACTCTTTGATGAGACTTACTATGTATTCAGCCATGTTGCTGGTGCTACTGCAGCTCATAGAGAAGCTACTCCAGGAGTGTCTCCTAACTTGCTAGAACCTAAGAGATATGTCGAATATTGGGTGATTGGCGTCCCTTCCAGGAACA